>NW_016108027.1:431682-446956 GCF_001604975.1 Cebus imitator
TTTCACCATGTTGACCAGGATGGTCTCGATCTCTTGACCTCGTGATCCACCCGCCTCAGCCTCCCAAAGTGCTGGGATTACAGGCTTGAGCCACCGCGCCCGGCCTGTACTCTGTTATTTTTAAAAGTGCTTGCAATTCCATTATCATAGCACTGCATATAGGGTAGTTCTACGGTCAGGCTAAGGGGAATCAAATTGTAATTACCTTACTCCAGGTGGGTCCAGCAATACTGCATTTGAAGAGTCAGGCTTTCGAAGGATGACCTTTTATCATCCTTGTTTTGTTTTTTTTTTTCTTCTCCCTTAGCATCTTTTGCTGTCCTCACCCCCTCCTACAACTATCCGAAGTAGTTTAAATATCTGTTCATTTAAAATAGCAGCACAGGCTGGGCGTGGTAGCTCACGACTATAATCACAGCACATCGGGAGTCTGAGGCGGTAGATCACCTGAGGTCAGTAGTTTGAGACCAACCTGGCCAATATGGTGAAACCCTGTCTCTACTAAAAATACAAAAAAATTAGCAAGACATGGTGGTGCGCACCTGTCAGCTACTTGGGAGGCTGAGGCAAGAGAATCACTTGAACTCAGGAGGCAGAGGTTGCAGTGAGCCATGATCATTCCACTGCACTCCAGCCTGGGTGACAGAGCAAGACTCTGTCTCAAAAATAAAATTAAATAAATAAATAAATAAATAAGCAGTACAGCAAACTGTTTGACATGTGACCCCAAACTGGGATGTTGTACTAGTATCTAGCCCACCACTGTCAGACCCAGGAAGCTAGTGTTGTTTTTGGTGGTTTTTCTTAGATGCTCTACTTTGTCATATGCCATGTTGGTTCCTTTTTGGAAAGTCTAGGATTTCCCAAAAACATATAGAGAATCATTTATCAATAAAACCTCCAAATTAATATTTCATCTCAGATTTTAGTTGTTGAAACTCTCTTAGCAGATATATTTTCAGAATCTTATAGCTAATCATATATGGCGCACTTGGAAAGAAACTAAAGATAAGGAGATGATGGAGAACGTTGGGAAGATATATGTTATATATGTGTATGAGGATAAGGGGAGATACGTTTTAAACTAAAACATTAAAATGAAGGATCAATTAAAAAATCAAAACCCGTGATTTTTCTCATCATAATCCAATGTTATCCTTAGGAGGCCTTTATGCTTATACCAAGCTAAGCACAGGACTGATATGTCATCTCAGAAACCTCCTGTCTGCTCAAAAGCTTAAAGGAAATTTAGGGAGGCATCTAATTAGAATTAAGAGAAACTGAGGCAGATTACGATCAGTTGCAATCAGGGGAGACAATACAGATAGAACAAAAGCCAGGTTGCTTGATTATTTTATATTTTAAACTAGATTGTGCAACATATACTCAGTGGCATACTAAGGCTGGAGCCATGGAAGTAGTACACTCTGGGTGTAGAAAATAAAGAAGTGCACTGTCTGTACAGATATAAAAGCAGTAATAAATGTGATTAATATTCAGTTTGACTTGGTGTGTATTTTATTGTCACTTTGGAGTGCCCAGGCTTAATCCTTGAATTTGCCTTTCTTTTCTATCTATATTTGCTCTTTAAGTAACTTCTATATGTTGATGACTCTCAAGTTAAAATCTTTGTATCTATACAACTACTAACTCCACATCTATGTAGTGGAAGTCTAATAAACACCTCAAATGTAAAATTTCCAAAATTGAATTACTAGTATCTCCATAAAACCCGCAGTCTTCCCCATCTCAGTTGATGAGATCTTCATCCTTCTTATTGGTCAGACTGAAATGTTGGAGCCATCCTTGACTCATTCTTCTTTTCTCCCACAGCACAACCAATCTATCAGGAAATCATCTTAGATCTAACTTTGAAATATTTCCAGAATCTGAGGACTCCTCACCACCCTCTCTGGTACCATCCTTGTCTGAGCCATCATCATTATCATATATTGCCTGATTTACTGCAAAAGCCTCCAGGCTGGTCTCCCTGCTAAACAGAATAAAGGCTTAGGCTCCTTTAGTGGCCCACAGGGCCATACGTATCTGGTACTCGGATACCTCTGGGACTTCATCTCCTGTTCCACTCTCCTTCACTCCCTTCTCTTCAGCCACACTGGCCACCTTGATGTTCCTTAAACACACCTCAGCATTAGACTAGGGAAGTTTCTTCTGCCTGCGACACTCTTCCACCCTGATAACTGCATGCTTTTTTAGTCCCTCATCTCCAGGTCTTTGATCCAATATCACCTCTCAGTGAGGCTTATCTTGTCCTGCCTGTTTAATATGCAACTCTCCCCCACTCCACTCCCACCTCCCCATACTCTCAATCCACCTTACTCTGGTCTAGACTTTTCTTTTATCCACACCATTTGTTACTTTCTAATTTTTCAGGAAATTTACTTACTAATTTTGCTTACTGTTTATTGTCTGTCTTCCCTCACTGGAATGTAAGTATATGTTTTTGTCCCTTTTGCTCACACATTCCCAGTGTCTCAATAGCTCCTGCCTGGCATATAGTATGTATTCAATAAATTATTGTTTAATGAATACATGGATTTTATTTAAATATATATATATATATATATATATATATATATATATATCTTATTAATTATGGAAGTAATTTAACTGACTGAAATTAGAGAAACCAGGCATGGGGCACATCTACATATCACAACCAGGCACTTCAACACAGACTTTTTGTGCTCTGAAGAATTTGTGGATGTTTGTGTATTGTCTCCTTTAGATTACAACCTAATCATTGATGGAAATTCTAAGTGCTTACTCATACATACTTGCAATTGCTTACTTTCTGCCAGCCTAAATGAAGAATATATTGTAAGAATTTCCCTGGTTTGATGGATGTCACTTACTGCCATTCTCTCTTACATACTTGCACACTTACTTTTTGTTGTTTGTATTTTCTTTTTTACTGAAGACTGTTTTGAAAGTCCTATATGAGAATTTTAAAAATAAGCATGATTGTTTACCTACCCTCTCATTCATCTAGATATTTCCAGTGGGAAAAAAGGAAGAAAAAAAAGAGAAATCACCTGGAAAGTTACCTGAATTAACTCTTAACTGGCATTTAAAACCTTTAATCTCTAACTGCCCTGTAAATAAGATAGTACGTTCATACTTTCTGTATAAATCATAGTTTCTGCATGAATCAAGCACCTTTTTTGTATAATCTTATGGGATCTGCTAGCCATGTGACAAATGTTAAGAACTGTTATTTACATCTTACATTCAGGGAACATAATTCAGTAATTTCATAGAAAAACCTATACTGAACTATTTCATTACAAATATTTCTAATTACCTGATTTTTCCTCATTACTAACTGTGGTTTTCTCTTTAAATTTCTTTCACAACTTTCAACAAGAATATCCTGCTGAAGTTTGTGGCCACATCTAGTACAATTGTCCTCAAAGGCTTGTGTTGGGAAGAAGGGAAGATGGCTGGGTAGCTTCATATGGCAGAGTAGAATCGAAGGAGCAATAGAACCTCAGAGCAAACTTAGTTCCTTCTGATTCAACCATTAATGAACCAGAAAACAAGCTATATTAATGAAACTGGAAGTCAATACAGACAGGAGGTAACTTTCTGTGACAAAATGCTGAAAATATCAATTCTGTAGTAAGATTAAATCTGTTTATTACTTATTTAATCTCAATTAAGACACAGCAGACCATTTATTGGTTAATGAGAAATAAGAAGTATGTTGTAATTAAATTTAGCTTTTAAGTCAGGTGGCCCTGGCAATTTTGTCTGATGCTATATGACTTTGGGAAATACATTTTGAAAATTCCTACTCCAGGTTAAGGAAGACCTCATTTATTTCTTTCCAAGTTCTCATATATCATGTTTTATCTTAAAAGAAAAACAAGGAAGTACAGCAATTGGCTGCATTCTGCAACCCAGGCAATAGATCTGACATAGATATTCTGTTGAAAAAAATGAGGAATCCTCGAAAACAGAAAACGTTCTACACAAGGTTGGTCAGGTAGCTATGTTGAAGAGACAAAGTCCTTGGAAGGCCCATTTAGCCTCAGAAAATCATTAAACATAGCTAGTGAAATTCTGACTCTCCATCAAGCAAGGCAAGGCTAGCCTTATATGTAAGTAATATGTTCTTTGTTGTATTTTTTTCTTTTATGTCTTTTAAATGAAAAACAATTAGGAAAGCTATATTGCAAATATTTGTAAAAATAGAATGAGTTTAAAAAGATTTACCCTACTGCTACTATTCTTATAAAACTTTTATTAACATTTTGATGTATTTCATTTCAGTCTTTTTTTCTAGCCATAGATGTTACATAGTTGTAATCATACTGTCCTTACAATTTGTATGATGCTTTCTAAAACTTAACATATCATAAGCTTTTCCAAATTGTTGCAGAATTCTCTTAATCATGATTTCAACAGCTGTAAACTGATCCATTGAATAAATGTACCATGATGGACATTTAAATTATTTCCAACCTGAACCATAGTAAATAACAATTTGGTGGGGATGGACTCCCATAGCTATTTCGCCATAACTAGATTTTTTAAAATGCAGAGACCCACAAATAAAAATCATTGAGTCAAAGAACATAGCTTTTTTAAAGAATTATATTATAGCTTGATTTTGTTTTTACAAAAAGTATAGTGTGTGCCTGATACATAGGTACTTACATTTTAATGGTGATTATTTCTGCTGCTGGGTCTACAAATACATACTAATGAATAGGTGCTTTTCTTTCTTTTTTACTTTTCATTATTGTCAAAATTTTATTTTCTTCTTTCATTTTTTTAATGAGATGGAGTCTCACTCAATCTGTTGCCCAGGCTGGGGTGCAGTGGCACGATCTTTGCTCACTGCAATCTCCATCTCACAGGTTCAAGTGATTCCCCTGCATCAGCTTCCTGAATAGCTGAGATTACAGGTGCATGCCACCACGCCTAGCTAATTTTTCTATTTTCAGTAGAGACAGGGTTTTGCCGTGTTGGCCAGGCTGGTCTTGAATTCCTGGCCTCAAGTGATCTACCCACCTCAGCCTCCCAAAATGCTGGGATTACAGGTGTGAGCTACTGTGCCTGGCCTTTATTGTCAAAATTTTCTATAGTGAATATGTATTCCTTTTTATATTAAGAAATTATAATAGGGCAAAGACAGAGTAAAGTATAGCGACTTAAAGCTCAGGCTCTAGAGGCAGACTGCCTGGGTTTGAATTTCTGCTTAGCTAGTTACTAGCTCTGTGATCTTAAGCAAGTAACCTCTTTGGGACTCAGTTTTCTTGTCTGCAAATTGGTATAATAGTGGTACATAACTCAAAAGCTGTTGACCTCATGTCTGTGTTGACGATTAATAAATTAATCCACATAAAGTGCTGAAAACAATGTCTGGTATATAATAAACACCCCATAAATATTCTATATCATTATTATTTGAGACTGGACAGCAAGTCAAAATTCCTACCCCTCATACAGATCACACTACCCCCTCTGAAATTCTAATGTTGGCCATTCAGTCCAGCATAGTTCATTCATAGGACAAGTATACTTGACTTTACTTAAGACTTGAAGTGATTTTAAGAGGGAGCATCTGAAGCTCAGATCCTTCTGCCATCTCATATGTATACACTATTCTCTGGGCTCTCCAGAATAGTCTAATTGAAGAAAAAATCAGGATATGCTGAGAGTCTTGGTTATATGCCATAACTAGCTCTGGTTTGAATGAGAGGAAAATATGAGGTAGACTTTTAAAGGCAGTACCTTACAACTTTACCTATGACAGGCAGTGAACTTAAATATTATGCTATGAAACATGAATATAAACATATATAAAAGTAGATATGTCTTGGTACAAATTTCTGTTATTCAAAGATGGCTTTCCCCTCAAAGCAAAATGGATGGTTTTGCTTCATTGAACATTGCAAAATTGGATATCCTGTTTACTCTTCCATATACAAAAGATTTATAAGATATAATCTATTAGTAAAAATAAAAATGATAGCTGAGTTTCATTTTAAAAATACTTTGAGATGATGAATCTACCTAGAGGCCTACATTTAATTCTGGAGAATAATCTGTAAATTCTTGAATAGATATGTTGATGCCTTTTATCATAATCACTTATATTTAAAAATTATTTACCAGATTCCTACTCAATTATCTACTTTGTATCTCTTTGTTTCCCGGTATAAACAAATAAGCATACTAGGGAAGCTTACTATGTGGAATCACCAGAGAAATTAGTTCATGCAGTGGATAATTATTATTTTATCCATCTGACAGTTAAGCTCAGGATTTTCATCTATGTAAGTTAGTAATGTAGTTCTACTATATAGCATAGATGAGTTCTTCTTAATATGAGGCCATCCTGCCATTCTGAGACTGATGGCAGTGTTTTTCAGCCTTCTGATGCTTTAGTACTTTGAAGAAAAAAGTAAATATTCATCTAATTATCTAGAAAGCTTTTTTTTTCTATTTCAGAGACTCTGTAGCATATGTAAAATATACACCAAATCATTATTTCCCAATTAAACTTTTCTTGCTCTGAGCATGATAATGGCATTTTATTAGGCCATTCACCAAACAATGTGTTGTTCCTCATTCCTCCAGATGTTACCATCTTCTTTTCATGCCCAGGGACATACTATGGAATGTGTCCTTAGGAGGTAGAAATTACTTGCTTACTCTTCTAACTCTCAAATTAAAAGACATCAACTGCTGGTGTATTCCAGTCATTGCATAAGCACAGGAATAGAATTAAGCTATTTGTCTAAATTTCCATTCCAGGGAGCAACAAGAAAATCATACCAAGAATATAAGAAGAAGGCATTTGAAGCTCAGGGCATATCTACTGTCTCCTTTGTGGCAGGCTTGAGACGAAAAGATATTACATGGACCATTAAGGCCAGGAGTTTACTTAATATCTGCAATATCACTCAAGCCTACTCTAAGCTTTTCTTAAACTGTCCTTTACTTATGTAGTGCTGTAAATTAAAAATAATTTTTTAAAAAAGCAAGCTTTGTCTTAAGTGGAGACCACTGAGTGTAAAGCCTGCAAGGCATTTGAATGGGCTGTCTTTCACTTAAGTCTAATAAACTTTGATTGTATTAGGACATATAGTTTAATAATTTCCATAAACCAGGAGTCAACAATTCTGTGTCCCAGGAAAATAAAATGAAATAAAAGAGTTGGAAATTATTCACAGCTTTGAACACACAATGCAGTAGATGAACACAGGTGTGTCACTTTTGATTTCTATGAGCCGTAATTTTTTTTGTTATAAAAATAAGAATAAGCTACTGGAATTCTCAGATATTCACTTCGCTGTACTAGCATAACTCATGAGGAAGCAAAAGCTCTGCCTATAAGTAAGCTCTAAAATCTATCAAAAAACACCTTCATTTTCATTGTTACTGGAAAGCCTTCTGTCAAATGGGGAAGTAGATACTGTACTGACTGAAGCTTCATTTTGTGACAGCAGCAAAATAGGATCTGACTCGTAAGGCCCTACAAAAGGCTGTAAGGCCTTTGTAATGCAGGTTTTGGGGGACCGGACTAACATCAGTATACAAGCTCCCTGGGGTAGAGCTGGCCTTGACTGAATGGGGCTGTTATAATTCCAAGATGCAGCCTGGCCTCTGAGTATTGCAAGCAGCTTAAGTATTAAGGGGGTGGTGGTGCTACTCTAGTTTAAAGGCAGGTTTTTAAAGATGATATTGTGTAATAATTTAGCATTGAGAAGAATAGTAAATGCAACTATTTTTTTTTCTCCAGGTAGAATTGCTGAAAGGGACCATTTTAAACACCTTTCTTCAGCTTTCTTCACGTTTAGTAGATATAATGCATAGGTTGTCCTTGATGAAAAAGAAGGCTAGCTGCCAAGTCCAGAAAAATGTGAATGTGGAATTGAGTTTGAAATAAACTGATTCCCAATCCTGCCATTGATAATGTGGCATACAGACCTGTTTGGTGAATGATGTAGAATCTTTTTGAAAATTCACTTATTTATCTTAGTCATTTTATTCCTCAAGCTCTCATTAATAGCACCTTCCCCATGGACTCATACCTCCAGATACCTGGAAAGGTTTGTCTTTGTGTCCATTTCTTGCCTTCTGAGTCTTGAACCAATTGTAAACCCTAAGCCAGCTGCACACATGGTATAGAGTATTATGGTCTCTGGAGTCAGGCAGAATTGGGTGTGACTCCTGATTGGATCACTTACAGTTTTGTGATCCTGAACAATGTCATTAACTTTTCTGAACCCAATTTTCCACATGTGTAAAGTGGAGCTAATAATAGTTAGCTCCTTTGAGGATTGTTTTTTGCTTTGAGGTTTAAGCAAGGTAATGTAATAAACAGCTTTGCACAGTGCTTAGTAAACACTAAAAAATAGTGGATTCTGCTTTTATTTTTTGTTGGGGCATTGTAATTTATTCCTCCTTCTGTCTTCCTTCTCTTCAACCATCATCATCATCATCATCAGCCAATATCACTTATAGAGGCTACCTGGTTATAGTTGGTCATAGAATGATATCTCTAGGCCACAGTTTGTCAAATAGCAGCACTCTTGACATTTTGAGCCAGGTAGTTCTTCGTTGGAGTGGAAAGAGGCTATCCTGTGCATTGTAGGATGTTTAGCAGCATCCCTGGCGGCTCCTACACACTGGATGCCAGTAGCACACATACCCCACACCTTTGTCATCAAGCTATGTAACCAAAAATGTTTCCAGACAATGCAAAATGTCCTCTGGGGAACAAAATTGCCCCCAGTTGAGGACCACTACTCTACATATTCTTTGGTTTAAAAACATCCATGAATATTATCTACCATTCATGTATCTTTTGCTCTTCATTAGTTTGACTCATTTCATCCAGTAATCTTGGTTTTTATCTTAAATTCTCCTTTCTATTTTCAGGGTTCTCTGGTTTTTGTTTTAATTTTTGAAACAAAATCTTGTTTCTCTATTTGCCTTATTACAAACCAGCAACTCTCTGAAAGCCAGTTCTGGGCCTTAATATACCTCTGAACTAACAACTTACTATTCTCTACTTTGGGCTACCAGCGCTTATCTTCGAACCCCTAGTGCTAGGTTGCTGGTATCTAGCCAGAGCCTTTCCTTCAAATGTCTGTATAAAAGGCAATTGAAATGAGGACTCCAGAGCCAGATATCCTGGGTTGGAATCCTAACTCTTCTAATTACTAGCATAGTGACTTTAACCTCTCGATTTTCCTCTATGTAAGAAATGAGAACATTAATAGTCACTACTTCATAGACTTGTTGTGGGACTAGGTGAATTAAATAAATAAAATTTACTTAGAACACCACCTGGCATATGGTAAATACCAGGTAAGTGTAAACTATTATTATTACTATTCTCATAAGACTCCCATGTGTCTTTGTTAGAATAACATAAACTAAACTGCAAGTCCCATCTCAGTATGTTATGAAACACCAGGGATTCAATGTAGCTCCCATTGCTCACTTCACAGAAAGCCAATCACTGAGACAATGTGTAATGCCAGGGAGGAAAGGCTTTATTGAGGTGCTGCAGCCAAGGTGACAAAATAAATCTCAATTCTGTATCTCCAATGAACTAAAAGTGGGGGTTTATATAGCAGGGAAGGAATGCAGCTATATGCAAGAGAATAAGAATTAGGGAGGAGTAAGGAGGCAATCATGATGGGTGAGGGATCTAGGGTCTTATTGTCTGGATGTGGTAATCTGGTGAGTTTCAGTTCCTTGATGGTATCAGGGAGGCCTGAAGATTGGTTTTCTAAGGAAGGAACTCAGACAAATGTGAGTTTCAAGATTTAAGACTATGAGGGTCAATTTCTATGTTTATTCAAAAATACTATAAACATCAATTCTGTTGGACAGTTGGACCAGTTTCAAGTGCTCTGAAAGACTACCAATTTTTTCACCACGTGGTACATATTGAAAATTTTAAATATTTGTTCAGCTAACTGGAGCCAATGGAGGTGGGTCTGACCACTGACCACTTGAAGACTGAGGTGGTCAATATCTTAGTCACGTGTAACCCATTTGTGACCTGCAGTTGTCCACAGCACTCTGTTTTGAAAACTTTGCACCAGGCTCATCAAAATTAAAGGAGAAAGGTTTTAAATTGTAACTGAGTTAGAAATTGTGATTCCATATTTTGATGTGTAAGATCCCAGCATCTTCTAGGTCTATGGACCTTGTAAGGTCTATAGCTATCCTTTAGTTTTCTTCCTGGAACAAGCTAAAATAAAACAAAGACAACTTCTAGGGAATATCATGAAGTTTTAAACATGTGTGCATCTTTTTCTCTAATACTTCAGAATCTAATAATTCGCACAAGTATAGTGGTATGAGAATTTAACCCAACAATGTTAGAGAATAGTAGGTCTTAATTCAAATTTCACATAATGACCCACTCATTCTATTTTGTAGTTTTTTTTTTTTTTTTGAAAGGTTTGGGGCAAAAATAGCTCCAGATACAAAAAAGGCTATTTTCTCTGATTTTCTATTTGAGTGCTGTGACTTTCATTTTATGGCATGATAGGACTGTTTTTCATTTCTAACCTATCCAAGTGCTGATTTTAAGTAAGTCATTAACATATACTTCTGCTTCATAATTCATCCCATTCAAGTATTTGATTGGTCTCTTCAGCACAATAGGAATAATAAACTATCTTCTTCCCAGAGACATTCAAAATTGTGGTTTAGATAGGATGAACCAGAAAAAAAATGTTTTTTTGAGTCCACTTTTTGAAAAGTCTCTAAGATAAAAGGATAGTACAAATGAACTTTCTAAGGTAAATCAGGGCTTTGCGTAAAAAAGTCAAACATTCCAGTCCAAGGTCTGACTTACACAGCACACTGTCAGCCCTACCAGAATCTGTTGAACTGGACACAATATATTTCAGTTTTTCATTTCTATTGTCAATGCCTTAGTTTATGATTCAACTTTGGTGATAGCTACATATCGGACTGCTTTTTCTCTTCTGAGACCTTCCACATGAGTTCTTCAAATGTAGCTTTGATACTGTCATTTCACTCTCCCAAAACCTTCATTGGCTCCCTACTGATTGATAAATAAATTCCTAGGAATCATAGAAATGCTAGAATGTCAATGTTGGAATGAATCCTGAAGTGTAATTCAGCAGTTGCGAAACTGTTGTCTCTGGACCAGTGCCAGAAGTTTGCACTAGTCCTCAGCGGAAAGAGAAAAATAAGGATAATGAAGTACGTGTTCCATAAAATAAAATTTATTTAAAAAAATATTTAAAAGTATGTTGAAATTTATTTTGAAGTATCTTTTATTTTATAAAGTGACAGCATTGATAGATAGTAATTTATTTGTTTATTGGTTTTAATATCCATACTTTGCAAAATGATGTTGGCAACCATTTGTTGCTTCATGTCCCCTACCCCCAACTTATTATTTTTATTTTTATTTTTTGGAGATATTGTCTGGCTCTTCCACTCAGGCTGAAGTGCAGTGGCATGATCTCAGTTCACTGCAACCTTCTACCTCAGTTTCCCAAGTAACTAGGACTACAGGTGCACGCCACCACATACAGTTAATTTAAGAAAAAAATTATCTTTTTAGAGACAGGGTTTTGCCAAGTTTCCCAAGCTTGTCTCAAACTCCTGAGCTCAAGTAATATGCCCACCTCAGCCTTCTAAAGTGCTGGGATTATAGGCATAAGCCACACCACCTGGCTGCCACCCCCTACTTTTTCAATTTTACAAATCCATGAAATCCAAAAGTCTGGGAGTTACTCATTTCATAAACGAGAAAATTTAGAAAAGAAGGATTAAATGACTTACCTACGGCCATCCTGATAGTGGCAGTGCTGCATTGCAAATCTTGACATTAGCTTTAAGTCTTTACCATGATATTCCACGTCCTCTGTATTTAAATTCCAGTATGCCCTTGTGTCTTTATTATCAGTGTGCCTTAAAAGAAACCTATATTCTAAACAGGCATAATCATTTGCCATTCCTTAAATATGCCTTGCAGTTGTTCATTACCATACGTTTTCTCCTAAAATCCCACCCAGCTCAAGTGCTGCCTCTATTACCATACCTCAATGTCAGAAAAGATCCTTTGCTTTTCTGTTTCCATATGTGGATGCTCCTTATCAGCATATAATGTCTTGCTCAAGCTATCACCATCTGTGGACTATTCCTCTTCTATGCTCTCCATCTCAGTAAATGGCGTCACCATCTACCCAATTGCTCAAGCTGGAGGCCTTGAAGTTATTCCGTACTGTCTACTATACCAGTATTGAATTAATCACAAAGCCTTGTCATCTTTAGTTCTCAAATTTATCCTGTATATGTCCACTTTAATTCTTCCACTGGACTGCTACACATATCACCCTGTGTCTTCTTGTTCCACCATGCAATCCCTTTTTTACATACTAGCTGCTTTTAGAGCTGGCACTGCTCCTTGTAAAATCCTTTGGTGGTTTTCCACGGCCTTCAGATTAAAGCTTAAAATCACCAACATGTTTATAAGGTATGTAGCACCCATGCCCACTTCTCCAGCCTCATCTCTTGCTACTTTTTTTCTTTGTATCCTTTGCTTAAGCTGTACTGGATTTTCAGTTTCTTGAATGCATCTTTCTCACTGTTGCATGCTTTTGCTTGCAGACTTTAATTGCCTCTCACCACTCTGGATCTTCACACATGCTATGGAGTGAAGCATACACTGCCTGAAACACTCTTCCTTCTAGGAAACATATCTTAAGGCTCTAAGTTTCAGTTTGGGTGCCCGATAGCAGAGTATATTTCCTTTACCATAGCACTCACCACATTATATTGCAATTTCTTGTTTAGTTGATTTCCTTTCTAACTAGACTATATGAACCATGAGGCCATGGATCACATTTATTATGCTCACCATTGCATTCTAACTCTCAGCTCTGTCATATAGTAGGTACTCAATAAATTTAATCTGTATGAATGAAAATCTCATACGACGTTTCCTCTTATACTATTGAGACTTTCATACTTGTGATATTTCCTTGACTTTATTACAAATTCCTGTTAGTGGATGGTAGTCTTTTATAATTAGTACCATTTTATAGCACCACATATATTATAGGCTGCTGGTAAATATTTGATAAATACATGAATAATCTATTTTTTTCTTACAGGGTCAGGGGTAAGAATTATAGCGAATATTTATAATAGACATAGAATGCAGCACAATCAAATAAGCTATACAATCAAAGAATTTTGGACTAATATTAGTATTGATTGTTTATAACCTAAAAGATTCCCCCCACCACCATAATATACCTGGTTTAAATTGGAAAATACTCTATAGTTTCATCAAGGTAAAATATGATTTTTCAAATAGGGATTCTGATGCATTTTAAGATAAAAAATGTAAAAATCTTAAAGTGACTTATGTGTCAGCTGCTGTGGTGTGTGTGTGTGTGGGGGGGGGTGTTTGTTTCTTGAGGGCTGAACTCAGGCTGGAGTTCCATGAAGCTATGACTAGGGTGATAGATTTACACTGAAATATTTTACTTTATCCAAAAGTTAGTTCAGTTTTTTTATGGGGGGTTTTATGTATTGAGAATATATTTTTTCACTTCATGTTTATTGATTCTCTTTTCAACATCCAGAATACACAGCGATATCATCAGTTATAGTTTATATTACACATAATAAGCTCTAATATCAGTCTCTGTATATATCATAACACCTGAATTGTTCAACAAAATAGCCCATAAGGCAGGAAGCTTCTTTTTTGTTTTCTGTTTTTGATAGACTCAACATAAATGGATAATGTTCTTTGTAAAAAGTGAGCTAAACATCAGCACTGGTGATATTTATTTTATGGGATGTGCCTCAAGCCTGGCTCACTCCTCTTACTTACAAGGGCAGTACCTGCTGAGACCATTTGGATTTGTTGAATCCAGTGCAAACTGAAGCAGTGACCTATCTGAATGACAGCCAGGTAAATTACAGAGGACAATGCCAAAAAGACATACAAAGTTCAGGAGTTGGAATTGTGGTAACATTAGTGCCCATCCTCAAAGAAGTCTTCTCCGACTTTCCTGTGCAAGGCAGTGTTCCTCTCTCCCCAGTTTATGATGCTATTTCAAACTCAACAAGCTTTGGCAATGGATTGAATGATGTGGGTGAAGGAAATGAAGGAAGAATCAAGAATGTCTAGGTCCTAGGATTATTATCTGGCTCATGATAAACGCTAAATAAATATCTGTTGCAAGAAAGAATAGTTGGGAATAATACACATTTTGTCACCCTCAGCCATAATATGCAGACTATAAAATTGATACTTTTTTGCATCATTAGGTGACCATATGTATATTAAAAGCATACTTTTAAGAGCAAAAAAGCCTGGGCTCAAATCCCGACTTCACCATTTGAGCTATGAGATGTTAGGGGAGCTACTTAACCTCTCTTTCTTTCTCTTTTTATAAAAAGGAAATCATCTCATACCATCCTTACAAGATGATGGTGAAGATTAGATGAGATAACACATTTATTGTATTTAGAACAATACCTGGCAGAGAGTATTCCGTAGAGGGTAGTTATTGTTGTTGTCAGAATGTAATGTACTTCAGTGTCTTGAAAATAGTAAATATTCAATAATTATTTTCTATAAGTATTATAATTATCATGATCATAATAGTTTTACTTTAGTTAAATTATTTTCAATAGAACGCTTATGGTGACAAAAATATACTTTACGATATTATTGCACACAAATTTTTAGTCTTAATTTCAGTAATTGTTATTTCTTAAAATATTTGGAGTAGACATGGCATATCTTTGTATTTAAATCAATAAAAGCAATGGTTGCTGCTCTTATAATTTATACAAATTGTTCAGAAATGAATATGTTAAAGCATTTATTTGTACTAACTCTGGTAGTTTGCCAAGGAATAAATCAGGTCAGGCTAAAGGAGGATATGGACATAATGGCTGCATTGTTTTTGCTTTTTTTGACAAAAAATATTTCAAATTCATTCATGGACAGTTTTGCTTTCATGAATCCAAGATATATTCTCTAGTTTCTAAAAGTGTACACACACACACACACACACACACACACGTATAAATAGTACATATTGTATACATGCGTGCACACATATACTCACGCACTCACAATATTAAAATGTTTGTGCTAGGTGTGATGGCTCAGGCCTGTAATTCCAGCAATTTGGAAGGGCAAGGCAGTAGGACCACTTGAGGCCATTAGTTCAAGACCAGCTTGTGCAGCGTAAGTGAGACCGTGTCT
>NW_016108027.1:447878-467124 GCF_001604975.1 Cebus imitator
ACCTGTAATCCCAGCACTCTGGGAGGCCGAGGCAGGCAGATCACTTGAGCTCAGGAGTTCAATATCAGCATGGTCAACATGGTAAAACCTTATCTCTACAAAAAATACAAAAATTAGCTGGGCATTTTGGCACATGCCTATAGTGTCAGCTACTCAGGACACTGGGGTGAGAGGACTGCTCGAGTAGGGAGGTTGAGGCTGCAGTGAGCTGCATTCATACCACTGCACTCCAGCCTGCATCACAGAGTGAAACCCTGTCAGAAGGAAGGAGGGAAGAGAAGGAGGGAGGAGAAAAATAAAATGGGTTATTTTTTAATGCTGTGATTAGTGACTAGCAAACCAATAAAATCAATCCAGAGTCTTCATCAAATATCTATAGTGTGTCCCATTCTAAGGGAATAAATGGAGTAAGTATAAGACTCTGTCTCTGCCATCAAGGAATATAAAATTTAGCTAGGAGTTGTGATATACATATATGGTCTAAACTGATTTCTGGGGGTATCTTAGTTTGGGTTCCTGGGAACAGATTTTTATTTTCTATATTTTCATTTTATTTTATGTTATCGTATTTTATTTATTTATTTATTTTTTGAGATGAAATGTCGCTCTTGTAGCTCAGGCTGGAGTGCAATGGCAAAGTCTCGGCTTACTGCAACCTCCGCCTTACAGCTTCAAGTGATTCTCCTGCCTCAGCTTCCTGAATAGCTGGGATTACAGGCACCTGCCAACACGCCTGGCTAATTTTTGTATTTTTAGTAAAGGTAGAGTTTCACCGTGTTGACCAGGCTGGTCTCGAACTCCTGACCTCAGGTGGTCCACCTGCCTCAGTCTCTGAAATTGATAGGATGACAGGTGTGAGCCAGTACACCCAGCCGAGAATAGATTTTTTAATGAGGAGTTGCAAGCATAACGTTTATTGGGAAGTGCTTTTGGAAGATATGCCTGTAAGGCAGTAAGAAAAGTGAAAGGCAAAATTGAACAGAAGTAGAAGCTGACTAATAATGTAGTTGCCTTTGTCCTCAGGAGAACTTACAGGGAGATCTGGATGGGCCTCCAGATGATTATTCCAAATTGAAGGAAGATGCATGGGCTCTAAAGAACCTACCCTGGACCAAGCAGCAGAGAATTTACTATAAGGCATTGCAGCTTGAACTGGCCTTTAAAGGTTGGATAGAATTTAAGTAGATGTAGAGGAGAATTGACATATATGCATTCCTGGGTGTGGGATGGTATGAGAAAGGACAAGTTATATTGGAGACAAAAAAATAAATCAAATTTTAATTCAACTTATATTTATTGAATTTCTGCTTTGTAAAGATGCTATGCTGTGCTGGGAATTTTCATAATGTGGTACCTCATTTAATCATTATCATAACCCTGTGATGTAAATATTATTTCCATTTTATATATGAGGAAAATGTATCCCAGCATGGTTATGAATTGCCCAAAGTCACCCATGAGAAAAGTATGAGAGCTGGCCCTCAAATTCAAGTTTCCTAGCTCTAAAGACTCTGCTTTTTCTGCTATACCATATTTATATGACTAAAAATGGAGAATTACACTTGCACATGGTGGCAGTAGATTACAGAGAGTCTATAGGATACATTCTGGTTCTTGGTTGCATACTGTATTGTGCTGATTGTGTTTATTGTGTTGATCTATAGTTGTCTCAGAAATTAAGTGTAATTTTATAGTAATAATACATTTAGTAATAGTAGTAGTTTTAACTTGGTATTGGTTATCATTCTTCAATACTGTGTTAAATTTTCTCACTCTTTCTCTGTGGATTATTGCATTGATGCATTACTATAAATCTGAAAAAGGTAGTAAAGGTAGTATTATTTTTATTTTATGTATGAGATAACTGAAACTTAGAAATTGTCCACGGTCACATAGCAAGAATGTAACAGAGCTGACATTAGAACTCAGGTCTCTCTGACTCCTAAAATCCATGATTTTAAGCACTACATTTTAAGCCTACTTCTTTGTAGGTTTTATAGTCATTTGAACATCACCAAGCACATGGTAAGTACTTAACTATTACTTATCACCTTAGCAAGTTGGAACAAGTAGTTTTGCCTGTCTGCTTTGGTGTCCAAAATTTTTACTCAAGTGAAGCAATACTAATCATGGCTAATGGGAATATTATGTGAGACCAGAGAGTGAAGCAGTAAACTCAAAAAAAATGAACTTATACCTGATTTTTTCAGGCTCTAGGCCTATGTCAATTTGATTGAGGTTATTCATTGTTTCATGCCTACTCTTCATCCATCCTTTATTACAACAAATACTCATTTAGTCTTACTGTGTGCCCATCACTGTTCCAGATGGTGAAAAAAAAGGCAAAGTCCTGTCCTCATAGAGGGTATGTTCTGGAAAGTAAGATGGTTGATCCGCTACTAAATATATAAATATATAATAACTTAAGATACAAATAGGTTCTCTGGAGAACAATTAAAGCCTGGAAGAGAATGGGACGTGGAATAGGGTGGGGAAGGGGGCTGATAATTTAGATAGCGTTGTCAGGAGAGGCTTTTTGATAAGACGATATAAAAGTAGAGACCTGAGGGAAGAGAAGTAAGCCATACAGTTATTTTGAGGAAGAGTATTAAAGGCAGAGAAAGGAAATAGCAAATGTGAATACCCAGGGGCAGGAGCTTGCCTGGCATGTTTCAGGGCCACCAAGATCCAATTAATGATATGTTATTATAATATTTGCCAAATGACTTACCAGTGATATAAAAGATTTTAAAGCCCTTTCCAAAGTATTTCCCTCTAGAGCAGATTTGGAATGTGATGAAGTAGAGAACAGGACCAATGGGAAAAGATTAAAATGTTTGAAGCCAACTCATCAAGGTGAAATAAATGAGACGGGCTATTTGATGATTATCTATAGCAGTTCCATGTAAGGATTTTATAAAGAAGCAGTGGAATAGCCTTCTAAAGACTAAGTTCTTCCCTTTCTCTCAGGAGGTAGGTATAAATTGGAAAATTAATCAAAAGACAATGTGGCCTCTGATGACATGAGAATTGTTTGAAGGTGGCAGGAGGCAGGAGGGTGGTTGAGTTCAGTCAACAGGTAAGAAATTTACAAAAATAAATATAATTGAGCAATTTCAGAACAGATTTAATCTTTATTTTATTTTCAAGCTAAACAAAAGATGCTAATATAAGTGGGAAATTACTCCAAAAACCCAGCTGTACTGACATATTTTGAGTCATTTGCATGAATAAGATGGTCCTAGAGACAAGTATAAACTTGACTTTAAAGTGAGTAGGCCCAAAAGTGTTTTCTGAGGGAGGATTAGATTGGTGCAGTCATTCAATATTTATTGATATAATATTTATATTCATCTTATTCCAAAAAGAAGTTGAAGCAGATTGCAGAGCTATGTATACAATCCACAATCCAAAAACTAAGAGATGAAATCAGGAGGAAATAATAAGAGTAGGAGAAATAAGCCAGGTGTGGTGGCTTACACGTGTAATCCCAGCACTTTGAGAGGCTGAGGCGGGTGGATCATAAGGTCAGGAGTTCAAGACCAGCCTGGTAAATATGGTGAAACCACCATTTCTACTAAAAGTACAAAAATTAGCTGGGTGTGGTGGTGGGCACCTGTAGTCCCAGCTACTCAGGAGGCTGAAGCAGGAGAATTGCTTGAACCTGGGAGGTGGAGGTTCCAGTGAGGCAAGATCACACCACTGTATGCCAGTCTGGGCTACAGAGCAAGACTCTGTCTTTAAAAAAAAAGAGTAGGAGAAATAAGATAATAAGATAAGGTCAAGTTGGGTAAAATACATGTCTAAACTGTATGCCATTGTTAGAGATGGGCAACACACATCTAGCTCTGAGCTTTCTAGAAACAACTAAAAGAGCCCAGTAAACGGAGATAATAGAGTTGTATTGTGTTAAGCCACTAAGCTCTGTTTCAAACTATTCCTTGGGTCTCAAGGGAAGACATGAGGATGGGATAAACCTCTAGGTGAAGTTGAGGTACTAACTCTCATAAAGATTTTTACTTCTCACAGAGGGCTTAATTACAAGTCTATGTAGAAGCAGAATAAATAGGTTATGTGATTATTTAAGGTTGCTGAACAATCTTTCCTTATATGTAGAAACCTGTATTGGCTTTTGAGCTACTTGAATGCAGCAAACTAAATCTTCTGGAGTAGGACTGCCATCTTCCACATGTGACTCTCTTTTATAGGATATCCGTCCACTCTTTTGCACTTTGAACATTTAAGGCCTTTACTGAGTATGTAATTACTCTACTGACTGCTAAACAATGTCATTTCCAAATTCCTTTGTCACCAGACACATAATCATCCGTTCAAAAACAATTATGAAAGATTCTCATTGATCTTCAGAATTTCCTTAAAGCTTTTCAATTTATAATTAACACATATTCTTGTCATCTTTACTTTAGCACATGTGAAACAGAATAGTGTTCCTGCTGTAGCATTTTCATCATTTGCCAATCTTCACTGTAATCCTCGAAAATGTGAAGGTAGATGGGTGCATTTTACTTTATAATTCAATGTGATAAAACCCACAGCTACTGTTCAAAGTTCCATTTAATTTAAAAGAGAAAGGACTACTTTTATTCCAAATTAATACTTTTTATCATGCAGGAGACTGATTGAATTATATGATTTTATCTAATAAGGTAGATGATAAAATTTTAAGATATATTTCACAATTTCAGTATTACATGCCACATAGAAGGCTAGCTATTTTTGTTCCTTCACAGCCTGAGGTTGTTGCAACTTTTATATACTCCACCTCCTGAGTGACTACAGGTTCTATCCTCAACAATAAAGGACCCTACAGTGTTATCAGTGAGAGAAAATATTCTGACTAAGCAGGTCTGTAATTTCACTAAACTATCACTTATGCTTTCTAATCTCAACATTCCAGAAAATATATTTTAAAAACAGACAGGTTATCAGCAAAAAAGAAAGACAAAAATAAAGCTAAATATTCTGTTCAGTTAATGATCAGAATGATTTATTTATTTTTTATTGTGTATATTTGTAGGATATATTGTGATATTTTGATCTACGTGTACATTGTAGAGTCAATCAAGCTAACATGTCCATTTTATGTTTTTGTGGTGAGAATGTTAGCAATCTATTGTTTTAGTAACTTTGAAATATACAATACATTATTATTAACTGTGGTTATATAGTGCAATAAATAGATCAATAAAACTTATTTCTTCAGTCTAACAGAAACATTGTACCCTTTGAACAAAATCTCCCTTTGCCTTATTCCTTTTCCTCCCATCTCCTTTACCCCCTGGTAACCACCTTTCTATTCTCTGTTTCTAAGAGATTAGCTTTTTTTAGATTTCACATATGAATGAAGACATGCGGTATTTGTCATTATGTGTCTGGCTTATTTCACTTATAATAGTACCCCCCAGATTCATCTATGTTGTCACAAATGACAGCATATCCTCATTTTTAAGGCTGTATAGTATTCCATTATGTATATGTGTATGTGTAAATATTATACAATGTGTGTTTATATAAATTTATATGTGTGTGTGTGTGAGTGTGTGTGTGTGTGTGTGTGTGTGTATTCTTTATTCATTAATTTATCAATGAACACATGAACACTTAGGTCACTCCCATGCCATGGCTATTATAAATAATGCTGCGATGAACAAGGGAATCCAGATATCACTTTGACATGCTGATTTCAATTTTTTTGGATGTATTCCCAGAATTGAGATTGTTATATCATATGGCAATTCTATTTTACAATTTTAGTCTTTTGAGGAACCTCCATGCTACTTTCCAAAATGGGTGTACTAACTTACATTCCCACCAACAATATAGGAGGGTTCCCTTTTCTCCATATCCTTGCCAACAATTGTTATCATTCATCTTTTTGATAATAGCCATTGAACAGTTGGGAAATGATACCTCATTGTGGATTTAATTTTTATTTCTCTGATAATTAGAGATTTGGAGCATTTTTTAAATCTGTTGGCCATACGTATATCTTCTTTTAAGAAATATATATTTAGATCATTTGCCTATTTCTTTAAATCTGTTACTTTTCTTGCTATTATTTGAGTTCCTTACATGTTTTTGATATTAGCCCCTTATCAGATGTATTGTTTGCAAATATTTTCTACTAATCGATGGGTTACTCCTCACTCTGTATTTTTTGCTGTGCAAATTCTTTTTAGTTTGATGCAATCCAATATATTTTGCTTTAGTTGCCTAGGCTTTTGTAGTCTTATCCAAGAAATCATTGGAACTTTTCCCTGTGTTTTCTTATAGCAGCTTTACAGTTTCAGGTCTTACGTTTAAGTCTTTCATCCATTTTATTTGATTTTTGTTTATGGTGTAAGATAAGGGCCCAATTTTGTTATTCTACGTGTGGCTATTCAATTTTCCCAATATAATTTATTGAAGAGACTATTATTCCCCATTGTATGTTCTTGGCACCTTTATCCAAAATTAATTCACTATAAACACTTGGTTTTATTTCTGTGCTTTCTATCCTATTCCTTTGGTCAATGTATCTGTTTTTATGCCAGTACAATGCTGTTTTGATTACAGTAGCTTTATAATATATTTTGAAAACAGGTAGCATGATGCCTCCAGATTTTTTCTTTATGCTAAAGATTGCTTTGGCTCTTCGGTCTTTTTTCTGGTTTCATATGATTTTTAAGATTGTTTTTTCTATTTTTGTGAAAAATTACATTAGAATTTTGAAAGGGATTACACTGAATCTTTATATCACTTTGGGTATTATGGGTGTTTTAACAATATTCATGTAAGCCATACAGGGAATATCTTTCCATTTATTTAATGTATCCTTCAATTTTTAATCAATATTTTACAAATTTCAGTGTACAGATATTTTACCTCTTTGGTTAAATTTACTCCTATGTATTTTTTTTTTATGACATTGTAAACTACATTTAAAAAAATCAGATATCTCATTGTTAATGTAGAGAAATGCTACTTATTTCTGTATGTTGATATTGTTATGTGCAACTTTACTGAATTTCTTTATTGGTTCTAATGGGTTTTTGTGGAATCTTTAGGCTTTTTCTACATACAACATCATGTCATCAGCAAACAGAGACAGTTTCACTTTTTCCTTACCTATATGGATGCACTTTATTTTTTTTTCTTGCCCAATTGTTTTGGCTAAGACTTCCAGTACTATGTAGAATATAAAAGGTGAGAGTGTGCATACTTGTCTTGTTCCTGCTCATCAAGGAAAAGATTTTAACTTTTCTTATTGGCTATTATGTTAGCTATAGTCTTATCATATATGTTCTTTATTGTGTTGAAGCACATTCCTTCTATACTGATTTTTCTGAGAGTTTTTATTATGAACAGATGTTGAGTTTTATTGCATGGTTTTCTGCATCTATTGAGATGATCATGTGGTTTTTGTCCTTCATTTTGTTAATATAGTATAGCACATTTATTGAGTTACATAGGTTGAGCTATTCTTGCATTTTTAGGATAGATCCTGCTTGATCATCGTGAATGGTCTTTTTAATGTACTTGTTCAATTCAATTTGCTACTACATTGCTGAGGCTTTTTGCTCCTATGTTCGTGAGGGATATTAGTCCATAGTTTTGTTTTCTTTTGTCCTTTTCTGGCTTTGAAATAAGGGTGATCATGTTCTTATAAAATAACTTTGGGAGTATTCCCTCCTCTTAAATTTTTTGGGGGGGACAGTTTGAGAAAGATTGATGTTAGTTCTCTAAATATTTGGTAGATTTCAGCAGTGAAACCAACAGATTCTTGGCTTTTCTTTAATGGGAGACTTTTTATTACTGATTCAATATCCATACTCAGTAATGATCTTTTTAGATATTCTGATTCTTCCTGATATAGTCTTAGTAGGGTACATGATTCTAGGAAATCATCCATTCTTTTTAGGTTATCTAATTTGTTGATGTATAGTTTGTCATAGTAGTTTGTTATCATCCTTCGTATTTTGTGGTATCAATTGTAATATCTCCTCTTTCATTTAGAATTTTGTTTGTATGTTCTCTCTC
Organism: Cebus imitator; assembly: GCF_001604975.1. NCBI lineage: Eukaryota > Metazoa > Chordata > Mammalia > Primates > Cebidae > Cebus > Cebus imitator. Next base: position 455,919 of record NW_016108027.1, read on the forward strand.
TCTCTCTCTCTCTCTCTCTCTCTCTCTCTCTCTCTCTTTCTTTCTTTCTTTTCTTTCTTTCTGGAAACAGAGTCTTGTTCTGTCACCTAGATTGGAGTGCAGTGACATGATCTTGGCTCATTGCAATCTCTGCCTCCAGGGACACACCACCACACCCAGCTAATTTTTTTTTTTTTTTTTTTTTTTTTTTGAGACAGAGCTTCGCTGTTGTTGCCCAGGCTGGAGTGCAATGGCATGGTCTTGGCTCACTGCAACCTCCACCTCCTGGATTCAAGCAATCCTCCTGTCTCAGCCTCCCAAGTAGCTAGGATTACAGGTGCCCACTATCACACTTGGCTAATTTTTGATTTTTTAGTAGTGATGGAGTTCTGTAACCTTGGCTAGGCTGGTCTCGAACTCCTGACCTCAAGTGATCTGCCCTCCTGAGGCTCCCAAAATGTAGAGATTATAGGCGTGAACCACTGTGCCTGGACTGCATCTTCTCTTTTTTCTGTTAGCCTAGCTAAAGGTATGTCAGTGTTGTTTATCTTAAAAAAAAAAAAAAAAAAAAAACCTTTTAGGATTGTGGGTCTTTTTTTCTAGTTTCTTATTTTTATTTCTTCTCTGATCTTTGTTATTTTGTTTTTTCTGCTAAGTTTGGGCTTAGTGTTTTTGTTTTTGTTTTTGTTTTCTCTAGTTCCTTAGGTTGTTTATTTGCAATTTTTATTTTTTTAAGGAAAGTTTTTGTCACTTTGAACTTCCTTCTTAAAACTGCTTTTGCTGCATGCCATAAGGTTTGCTATGTTTCATTTCCTTAGTCTCAATATATTTTTTAATTTTTATTTTATTTCTTCTTCAACCCATTGGTTAAGAGTATATTGTCTAATTTTCACATATTTGTCAATTTTTAAAAGATTCATCCTGTTATTGATTTCTAGTTTTATGCCATTGTGGTCAGAAAAGATACTCAATATGATTTCAATCTTCTTAAATTTGTTAAAATTTGTTTTATGGACTGAAAGATTATCCTGGAATACTTCATGTTTACTTGAGAGGAATGTGTATTTTGTTGCTGTTAGGTAACTATCCTGTAAATATCTATTAGGTATTTTTGTCTAAAGTATAGTTCAAATCCAGTGTTTTCTTATGGATTATCTATCTAGATGATCTGCCCAATGTTGGAACTGGGATGCTGAAGTCTTCTGCTATTATGGAATTGTAATGCATCTCTCCATTTAGATCTATATTTGCTTGATTAATTGCCCTGATGTTGGGCACATATATATTTACAATTGTTATTACTTCTTGATTAATTTACCCCTTTATTATTGCTTAATGCCCTTCTTTATCTCTTTTTACAGCTTTTGACATAACATCTACATTATCTAATATAAATATAGCTACCTTGCTCCCTTTTGATTTTTATTTCTATGGAATATATTTTTAGTACCTTTGCTTTGAGTCCACATGTGTCTTTAGAAATAAAGTGAGTTTCTTGTAGGCAGCATGTGGTTAGTTCTTGTTTTTTATATTTGTTCAGTCACTCAGTGTCTTTTGATTGAAGAATTTAATTCATTTACACTTAAGTCCTTACCTATTAATAATTATCTATTACCATTTACTTACCTATTGCCATTTTGTTAATTATTTTCTTGTTAATTTGTAGATCCTTTGTTCTTTTTTTCCTCTTTTGATATCTCCCTTTGTGATTTAATGATTTTCTGTAGTGGTTTGCCTTGAATCATTTCTTTTTACATTTTGTTCATTTCCTAAGAATTTTTGCATTATGGCTAACATGGCTCTTACATAAATCCTCTTAAAACATATTATACTAACAACAGAATGTTTTAAGCTGATAACAACTTAACTTGCACACACTCTACATTTTATGTATTGCCACACTTTGTTTTTCATGACTCATTTTGTATCTTTTATAGTTTGCATCCCTTAACAAATGATTGTATTATATCAATGGTTATTTATAATAGTTTTATCTTTTAGCTTTCATGCTAGATATAATTGATTTTCACACCATCATTTCAATATAAGAATGTTCTTAGTTTGGCTATGCACTTACTTTTACGGTTGAGCTTTATGTTTTCATATATTTTCATGTTGCTACTTAGCAACATGAAATGTAGCTACTTACATTTTCCATTGGCTTGAAGGACTCCTTTAGTATTTCTTATAAGATGGTCTAGTGGTGATAAATTATCTTAGCTTTTGAGTGTCTAAGAAATTTTTTTTTACCTCCCCTTCATTTTTGAAGGACAAGATGGTAGGGTACTATGGCTTGAATTTGTCTTCTCTGAAACTTGTGTTGAAATTTGATCCCTAATGTGTTGGTGTTGAGAAATAAGGCCCAGCAGGAGGTGTTTGGTTCATGGGGACGCAACCCTCTTAAATAAATTAATGTCCTTCTCTGGAAGGAAGTTCTCACTCTCTTAGGAGTGGATTAGTTCCTAAGAGAGCAGTTGTTAAAAAAAATTTGGCTTCCCTGGTTTCTCTCTCTTGCATCGTATCTTGCCATGTGATCTCTTTGCAGGTGTCCATTTTATTTCTGCTTTCTGCCATAAGTTGGAGCATCCTGAGGCCTTTACCAAATTCAGCAACCCAATTCTGGACTTTCTAAGCACCAAAGCCATGAGCTAAATAAACTTTCTTTATAAATTTCCCAGACTCAGGTTTAGCAACACTAAATGGATTAAGACACTGGGTATAGTATTGCTAGTTGGCGTATTTTTTCTTTCAGCTTTATGATTATATCATTCTATTCTCTATGGCCTGCAGGGGTTCTGTTGAAAAAATCTGCTAGTAATCTTTTAGAAGTTTCTCTGTATGTAACAATTCACTTTTTCTTTGCAGCTTTCAATATTCTATCTTTGTCTTTAACCTTTGACAATTTGATTATTAAGTGTTTTGATGTTAGTTTCTTTGAATTCATCTAATATGGGTGACTGTTAAGCTTACTGAATCTCAATTTCTATTTTCTTTCTCATATTTGAGAAGTTTTCTGCCATTGTTTTTTTGAATGTTTTTCTGTCCCTTTCTCTGTCTCCTCCTTCTGGTACACTGAAAATGTGTATAATATTCTCTTTGATGGTGTCCCATAAATCTCTTAGGCTGTCTTTGATCTTTTTTATTCTTTTCCCATTTTGCTTCTCGGATTGGATGACTACCAGTGAGCTGTCTTCCTGTTTTCTTCTGCTTGATCTAGTCTGATGTTAAACTTTTCATTGGATTGTTTATTTAGTTATTACATTCTTTAGCACAATTATGCCTGTTTGATACTTTTTAATAGTTTCTGTCTCTTTGTTGAAGTTCCCAATTTGTTTATACATTGCTCTCCTTAATTCAATGAGCATCTTTATGATGATACTTTTGATTTTTCTGTCAGGCAAATCACATATCTCCATTTCATTAAGGTCTACTTCTGGAGATTTATCTTGTTCTTTAATTTCAAACATATTTCTCTGTTTATTCATTTTACTTGACTCTCTGTGGTAATTTCTGTGAATTAGATAAAAATACTCCTCTCTTAGTCTTATAAGACTGATCTCATAGAGGAGTTATTTCCCACCAACCAGCCCACCCAGAGATTCATAGTGCCTCTAAATTCCTTGTGCTTGTCCAACCTGCTATTATTGTTCTTATTGGATTCCCCCAAATTAGACAACGTCGTGTCATGCTATTGCCTTGAGTAAGGTGAGATAGAAGCCAGCCCCTTGGGATACAGATGGAGAGGTTGGGGTGTTAGATGTGTGTTCCAGCTTTTCCTTTCCTTGCAGAGAAGCTGGTGGCTCGATTTTATCTTATATTTATTCTGCCCTACCCAAAGTAGAGGAGCTGAGACATATGGCTATATTCTTGATCAGACTGCTTATTTTGAACCTGGGGAGGTAGCTGCTGAATGTTTGTAATTTGAAAAGTCATCTTTTTGTTTTCTGTAGTTTAGGAGACTCAGAACTACACAGACGCATCAACTTCTAGAGCTAGGTGACTTAGGAGTGAGTTGCTGGTAAAGGCTGTAAAAGTTGAAATGCTCAGTGCCTGCCAAATCTACTTCCATGGAGATTCTGAAAACCTGGATTTATTGCTGGGAAAAGCCAGGGAAGAATGTGTGGGGCACAACCACTCTCCTGTTTGAGCAAGCAGAAATCTCATTTCCTCCTAGGATGGGGAAATGTCTGGTCTAAAGATGTTGCTGTAACATACCGAGGAGGAAGGTACAGAAAGTATCTGATTTCCCTATCAGGCACATAGAGGTCTCCTATCTCTCTCTAATGAGAAATTGCCAAAATTAATCTGAGGAATGGGCCAAGAGAGAAGGTGCAGGGAGTGTCATCCCTCTTGCTCTTGCTGCAGAGGCCTTCAGCTTCTTTTTATGGAATGATTTTAGGGCTGGCATTATCACTGAAACAAATTGGTTAAGAAGGCATGGGGAGCGTTGTTCATCCCATTAGGTTCTGAGAGATATTCTTCATTTACTACACAGGCTCCAAGATACTGGCTTGTCAGAGGTTAGAACCACAGGGAGCTGCTAAAAAAGCATGTCTCCAAACCCTTTCCAGGAGGAAGTTCGAAGCTAGGCTAATCCCAGGGTCTGCAGCTGCTGGGAGTTCTCATGCTGTTCAAAAACTGCTGTTTGTTCTTTGTGCTTGAGGGAAATCCTCCCATGCACTGTCCCTGCCATTTCTCAAGCATGATGATTAGAAAGCCAAGACCTCTTGCAGAAACTGTAAAAGTAGAGTGCTATATCTTAATTTGTTTTGTGTTGCTGTAAAGCAATGTTGAAGGCTGGGTAATCTATAAAGAAAAGAGCTTTATTTGGCCCATGGTTCTGTAGGCTATATGAGAAACATAATGCCAGCATTTGCTCAGCTTCTAGTGAGGGCCTCCAGCAGCTTCCACTCATGGTGGAAGACAAAGGGGATCACATGTGAACAGAGATTAAATGGCAAGAAGAAGCAAGGTAGGGTGGTGCCAGTTTTTTTTTTTTAACAACCAGCTCTTGCAAGAACTAATAGAGCAAGAAATCACTATTTCCCAGGGACGGAATTAATTTATTTAGGAGGAATCCACCCCCATGACCAAACATCTTCCATTAGGTCCCACCTCCAACATTGATGATCAAATTTCAACAAGAGGTTTGGAGGGGATAAACATCCAAACTATAGCATGTATTATAAGCCTCCCACCTCTTGGGGGCAAGTTGGGAGTTTGCTTTCCTTCCCAAGTATAAGGCATTGTGTTCAGACAGGGATTAGTGCCCAAGGGTATTTCCACTTTTCCTACCCACTTTGATGTGGATATTTTTCATCTGGTGTGTAGAGATTTTCAACTGGATTCTGGCTTTCTGTAGGAGAGAATTGATCCTTGTATCATTTCCTTGGTATGTATGTCGGTGGAGAGATAGGAGCCTCCTATTCTTCGAAGTTGCTGATATCACTCTCAGTGTGACTTATAGGTGTGAAATGATTCATTATTTTCTTTAGAATTAGCTATTGCCTTAAAATTTAAAGTCAGAGCCAAATCAACATGAAGATTTGTGGGATTTTATTTCTCACCAGGCTAAGCTAATGGATTTGCATTTAAATGCCTACAAATTAGTGTAGAGGAAGAAAAACTTTTCCTCTGTCCTCTTAGGTTCTGTGGTTGAGACCTGCAAATTAATGTGACAAAAGATAGATTAACAGGAGAAAAGATTTATTTCACATGCAGTTTCACAGAAAATAAGTAAAAACTCAAAAGTAGTGGTTAGGCTTGAGAGCATATATATATTTTTAACAAAGTATGACAAATTGTGGAAAAGTAGCAAGACAAAGGAAAAGATATTTAGCTTCCAGGAGTAGTATATTATGGGAAGATAAATATATGAGAAAACTAATAGAAGGCCGGGCCCGGTGGCTCACGCCTGTAATCCCAGCACTTTGGGAGGCCGAGACGGGTGGATCACGAGGTCAAGAGATCGAGACCATCCTGGCCAACATGGTGAAACCCCGTCTCTACTATAAATACAAAAAAATTAGCTGGGCATAGTGGCGTGTGCCTGTAGTCCCAGCTACCTGGGAAGCTGAGGCAGAATTGCTTGAATCTGGGAGGCGGAGGTTGCAGTGAGCCGAGATTGCACCACTGAACTCTAGCCTGGCTCCTGGTGACAGATCGAGACTCTGTCTCAAAAAAAATAAAAAATAAAAAAGCTAATGGAAAATAGGAATTATTTTAGTAAGTCTTATTTATGCTAACTCATTTCAGTGTCAATTTTCCATCTTTGGTGATAAGGGCTGTTCTCCTTTTCCTAATATGGAAAGGAAATAGGGGGTATCATCATGAAGAAATATGTATTACCTGCTTTTAGGCAGAGAGGGAGAAGACATACAGTTCCCTCACTGTCTGTCTTTAAATTGTCCCTAATTCAAAATAACTTTTATGCAATAGTGGCATATTTGGGGGTGGCATAATTTGATCCCCTTCATTAGTGAAGTGTTGGTTAAACAATGCTATGGTCTGAATATTTGTATTCCCTTCATATTCATATGTTGAAATCCTACCTTCCAAAATGATGATATTAGGAGGTGAGGCCTATTGAGAGGAGATTAAGTCGTGAAGGTGGAGCCCTCATGAATGGGATTAGTGCCCTTATAAAACAGGTCCCGGAGAGCTGCCTTTTCTCTTCCACCATGTGAGGACACAGTGAGAAAGGATCGTCTACGAATCAGGGAACAGTCCCTCACCAGACACCAAATTCATGATGCCTCAATCTTGAACTTCCCCGGCTCCAGAATTGTGAGAAATACAATTCTATTGTTTAAAAGTTACCCAGTCTATGGTATTTTTCCCCATTTATTTATTTTATTGCATTTTAGGTTTTGGGGTACATGTGAAGAACATGCAAAATTGTTGCATAGGAACACACGTGGCAGTGTGATTTGCTGCCTTCCTCCCCATCACCTACATCTGGCATCTCTCCCCTTGCTATCTCTCCCCAGCTCCCCACCCCCCACCGTCCCTCCCCTATTTCCCCCCAACTGACCCCAGTGTGTAGTGCTCCTATTTTTATAGAAGCATGAATGGACTAAGACAAACAATATCCAAAGTTATGAATGTCATTTAATCAGAACATTTTTATCACTAAACTATTAAACTGATTTTAGAGATCTTGTCAAGAAAGTCAACAACTTTTAGCATAGTTTAGACCCAATACATATTTAGATTGGTCTGAATTTTTTGTCTCCATCTGTAGGCTTTCCTAATGAGTAATGATCCTCCTGCTTATGATCCTGAAACCCCATGTCATCCTTAATCAGAAAAGAAGATATTACATATAATAATAATCATAATGATAATAATAATAATAACACTTGACATTTTTGAGTTCTTCCTTTCATCAAGCATTTAGTTCTCACAGTCCTATAGTGTAAGCACTATTGTTATTTCCAATTTTATCATTAGGGAAAATAAGGCTCAGAGAAGTTAAGTAACATGCCCAGGGTCACATGGATAGTTAGTAAAGCAAAAATAGCATCAAAGGCAAGGCTTCCTGGCTCCTGGTCTATTGTATTTTCCAGTAAGTTTTCTTATCTACAGAATGAGACTAATAAGATCATAAACTTTGAAGACAGAATAATCTTATATAGAATCCAATTCTGTGATACTGGATATAGGGATTTGAGGATGTTACTTAAGTTTGCTGTAGTTCAGTTTTTTTAATCTGAAGTCCTTAGCTGTATAAACCTTATAAGGTTAATTATTTTTAGCATTAAATTCAGAATTTAGTATTTGCATTTATTGATCACACTATATCATTATATTTTCTCAATGTAAAGTTGAATATTTTGTTGAGGGTCTTTGGGTATTTTCTGTGAGACTGCCTACAAAACCATAAGCTTATAATTTGTTTTAGATTTGCAATGCATCTATTCATTTCAAAAGTGGTATACTGACCATATACAGGCCCATATACCTATTCTATTTTAAAATTTTTCATGAGTTGGCCATCATTTAAGAAGCTAAAAATAGCATAAAATCTGTTTAGCTTCACTTTAATTCTTTTTTTTTTTTGGTCTTTTTTATTGCATTTTAGGTTTTGGGGTACATGTGAGGAACATGCAAGATTGTTGCATAGGAACACACATGGCAGTGTGATTTGCTGCCTTCCTCCCCTTCACCTATATCTGGCATTTCTCCCCATGCTATCTCTCCCCACCTCCCCACCCCCCCGTCCCTCCCCTATTTACCCCCAACAGACACCAGTGTGTAGTGCTCCCCTCCCTGTGTCCATGTGTTCTCATTGTTCAACACCTGCCTATGAGTGAGAACATGCAGTGTTTAATTCTTTTATACCAATAACACCTAGAACTGAGTAGCAGCCATGTCTTTTCAAAAGGGAATATATTTTCCAGGTTATACAAGTCACTACTCTTCCCTATTGTGTTACACCTTGACCCATTCATTTAATTATATTGCCAGCCTTACTTCAACAACACATAAGTTTGGGAACTCTGGTTATTTTGCAAGAGATAAATCTTTATCACATTTTTTAGATTTTTATTTTAGGCTCAGGTGTGCACATGCAAATTTGTTGCATAGGCAAATTGCATATCATGGGGGTTTGGTGTACAGATTATTTTGTCATTCAGGTGATGAGAATAGTACCCAATAGGTACTTTTTCTATCCTAACCCTCCTCCCACCCTCCACCATCAATTAGGCCCTTGTGTCTATTGTTGCCTTCTTTGCGTCCATGTGTACTCAGTGTTTAGCTCCAACTTATAAGTGAAAACGTGGTATTTGGTTTTCTTTTCTTTTATTAGTTTACTTAGGTTAATGGCCTCCAGCTCCATCTATGTTCCTGTAAAGGACATGATCTTGTTCTTTTTCATGGGTACATAGTGTTCCATGGTGTGTATGTACCACATTTTCTTTACCTAGCCTACCATTGATAGACATTTAAGTTGATTCCATGTCTTTGCTATTGTAAACAATGCTGCAGTGAACATATACCTGCATGTGTCTTTATGATAGAATGGTTTATATTTCTTTAGATATATACCCAATACTGGGATTGCTGGGTCAAATGGTAGTTAAGTTATTTGAGAAATAACCAAACTGCTTTCCACATGGCTGAGCATGGCTTTCCACATGAGATTTAGATTCCCATCAGCAGAGTATAAGTGTTTCCTTTTCACTGCAGCTGTGTCAGCATCTGTTGTTTTTCGACTTTTTAATAATAGTCATTCTGACTGGTGTGAGATGGTATCTTACTGTGGTTTTGATGTACGTTTAATGATTAAAGGTATTATCTTTTATGTTTGTTGGCTGCATGTATGTCTTCTTTTGAAAAGTGTCTGTTCATATCTTTTGCCCACTTTTTAATAAGGTTGTTTTTGTTAATTTATTCAAGTTATTTATAGATTCTGGACATTAGACCTTTGTCAGATGCATAGTTTGCAATCCCATTATGTAGGTTGTCTCTTTATTGTATTGATAGTTTCTTTTGCTGTGCAGAAACTCTTTAAGTCCCATTTTTCAGTTTTTATCTTCATTGCAGTTCCTTTTGATGTCTTCATCATGAAATCTTTGCAAGGGCCAATGTCTAGAATGGTATTTCCTAAGTTTTCTTCTACAGTTTTTATAGTTTTACATTTTCATATTTAAGTCTTTAATCCATCATGAGTTGATTTTTGTATACAGTAAAATGAATGGGTCTAGTTTCAATCCTCCGTATAAGGCTAGGTTGTTATCCATATTTTACAAAAATTAGAAGACAAAAGTAAGCAACAAAAATAACCATCTATAGATCTACCACTCAGTGTCAGCCAAACCTCATGTTTGGTGCCTATTCTTCAGTTCATTCTTTCAGATAGATTGGTAGGCACATAGGCAGGTAAACAGCCAGCCACCAGATATGTTTAGAATATCTTTATACTAATGATGATAGATAAATATTATTTATTACTTTTCTTCTTTCAATGAAGATAGATTTTTTCAGAGAATGAGGTTTTAAGTTAGTTTCCTAGTAAACTGAGAGATGAACAAAAACACCATGCGTTTTAATGCTTTGTATGGAAAGATCCTTTAAATATGCTATTATAATTTTTGGTTCAATAAACTAGTGATGAGGATTCAAGTACACTAGTCTAGACTAGGATATTTAACATCTTTGTGGTCCTTGATAGCCAAGATTGAGGGAATGTGTTCTCTTTCTGGGTCCACAAGGGGGCGTAATTTTAAGGGCAAGAACTTCCCAGCACCATGCCTCAACTCCCATCTCTCTCCATCCAGGAGATTTAACGGTCTCTGTTTTATTTTTCGCTGACAGGGGATGAATCAAAAGTCAGTCACTCCAGTGGAAGTTCTAAGGAACTCCTTTCATTGGCCAGGGGTCTTGGAGAAGGTGGGGGTTCTTCCCAGGTTAAAAGTCCCCTTCTTCCACACCCCTTTGGACTCCATGTTTGGACCCCGTTCCACACACACACTCTCTCTCTCTCTCTCATGGAAGCTCACTCTCTTCCTCTCCTTTTTCTCTTTATCTAAATAAATCACTTTCTGCAAACTCTGTTTGGGGTCCGGTATTTACTTTAGGAGTGCACTGCATTGTGGTCTCCTCTCCCATTCTTGAGAGAGTGATAGACCAAGAACCTGGAGAAACATCCTCTCAGGGGAGCTGAAGGCTCCCCTGAACCCCTGATCCCCAACATTATGGTTGTTAAGGGAACAGAAGCAGTTGAGGAAGGTATAGTAGATTGATACTGAATTTAGGATGGCCCCTAAATGTTGAAGCTTCACATAAATTCATTTCTCTTCATGATTCCTGTGCTGGAATTCTCTCCATAGCATCATTTCCGCTGGTTTCTAAGTTCATACTTGAATGCCTCTAACAACAGAAGACTTACTACCTCTTGAGCCACAACCTGTCCTTTTTACCAACTATTTAAAAGATCTTTTAGGCTGGTCACGGTGGCTCACACCTATAGTCTCAGCATTTTGGGAGGCCGAGGTGGGCAGATCACTTAAGGCCAGGAGTTCAAGACCAGCCTGGCCAACTTGGTGAAACCGCATCTCTACTAAAAACACAAAAATTTCCTGGGCATGGTGGTGTGTGCCTGTAATCCCAGCTACTTGGGAGGGTGAGGCAGTACAAATGCTTGAACTCAGGAGGCAGAGGTTGTAGTGAGCTGAGATCATCCCACTGCACTCCAGCCTAGGTGACAGAGTGAGACCCTGTC
>NW_016108027.1:467169-500514 GCF_001604975.1 Cebus imitator
AGTTTTAAAGCTAATGGTTTAAGGTTAAACAGCCTATTTTTTTTAATATTTAAGTTCAGGGGTACATGTGCAGTTTTGTTATATAGGTAAACTTGTGTCATGGGGTTTTTTGTACAGATTATTTCTTCACCCAGATATTAAGCCTACTACCCATTAGTTATTTTCCCTGATTCTTTCCATCCTCCCATCCTCCACCCTCCAGTAGGCCCCAGTATCTTTTGTTCCCCTCCACATGTCGGTATGTTTTCATTATTTAGCTTCCACTTATAAGTGAGAACATGTGGTATTTGGTTTTCAGTTCCTGCCCTAGCTTGCTAAGGATAATGGCCTTCAGCTCCATCCATGTTTCTGTAAAGCATATGATTTCATTCTTCTTTATGGCTGCGTAGTATTCCATGGTATATATGTACCACATTTGCTTTATCCTGTCTACCATTGATGGGCATTTAGATTGATTCCATTTCTGTGCTATTGCAAATAGTTCTGCAATGAACATTATGTGTGCATGTGTCTTTATGATAGAACAATTTATATTCCTTTGGGTATATACCCAGCAATAGGATTGCTGCAATGAATGGTAGTTTTATTTTTAGGTCTTTGAGTAAGTGTCACACTGTTTTCCAAAATGAATAAACTAATTTATATTCTCACCATCAGTATATAATAAGCATTCCTTTTCTTCACAATCTTTGCAGCATCTGTTACTTTTTGACTTTTTAATAGTAGACATTCTGACTGATATGAGATAGTATCTCATTGTGGTTTTGACCTGCATTTCTCTAATAACCAGTGATATTGAGCTTTTTTTTTTTTTTCATACACTTGTTTGCTGCATGTATGTCTTTGGAAAAATGTCTGTCCATGTCCTTTGCTCACTTTTTAATGGCATCATTTGTTTTTTCTTGCAAATTTGTTTAAGTTCCTTATAGAGTGGATGTTAACACTTTGTTTGATACACAGTTTGCACAAATTTTCTCCCATTTCTTAGGTTGTCTTCCACAGTTTTTATAGTTTTACGTTTTACATTTAAGTCTTTAACCCACCTTTAGTTGATTTTTGTATAGGTATAAGGAAAGGGTCCAGTTTTAATATTATGTATATGGCTAGCTGGTTACCCCAGTATCATTTATCAACAATAAATGAATAGGAAATCCTTTCCCCATTGCTTGCTTTTGTCAGCTTTGTTAAAGAACAGATGGCTGGGATTGCGGCATTGGCTCACTCCTGTAATCCCAGCACATTGGGAGGCTGAGGGGGGCAGATCACTTGATGCCAGGAGTTCAAGACCAGCCTGGCCTTCATGGTGAAACCCTGTCCCTACTAAAAATACAAAAATTGGCTGGGTGTGGTAGCACACACCTGTAATCCCAGCTACTTGTGAGGCTGAGGCATGAGAATTGCTTGAAACCGGGAGGCAGAGGTTGCAGTTAGCCGAGATTGCACCACTGCAGTCTAGCCTGGGCAACAAAAGCAAGACTATTTCAAAACAAAACAAAACAGGTCGCTATAGGTATGTGGCCTGTATTCTTTGTCATTGGTCTATGTGTCCGTTTTTGTACCAGTACCATGCTGTTTTGGTTACTGTAGTCCTGTAGTATAGTTTGAAGTCAAGTATCATGATGTCTCCAGCTTTGTTGCTTTTGCTTGGCTATTTGGGCTCTTTTTTGGTTTCATGTGAATCTTAAAATAGTTATTTTTCTGATTCTGTGAAGAATATCATTGGTAGTTTGATAGAAATAGCATTGACTCTGTAGATTCCTTTGTGCAGTATGGCCATTTTAATGATATTCATTCTTCCTATCCACGAACATGGAATGTTTTCCACTTTTTTGTGTCATCATTTGGTTTGCTTGAGCAGGTTTTTTGTAGTTCTCATTATGGAGATCTTACACCTCCCTGGATAGTTGTATCTCTAGGTATTTTATTCTTTTGTGGCAATTGTAAATGGAATTGCATTCCTGATTTGGCTATTGGCTTGGTTGTTGTTGATGTATAAGAACACTAGTAATTTTGTACCCTGACACTTTGCTGAAGTTGTTTATCTGCCTAAAGAGCTTTTGAGCTAAGAGTTTAGGGTTTTCTAGATATAGAATCATATCATCTGCAAACGGAGAGTTTGACTTCCTATTTGGATGCTCTTTCTTTCTTTATTTTGCCTAATTGCTCTGCCCTGTAAAAGTACTCCATCTTGACAGAGTCAGAGTCCCTAGGACAGTCAGGCTTTTGCCAAATGTCCTAAAGAACAACAACCTGTACCTGCTATATTTTTTAGAATGTTTCAGAAAAAGGCAAAAGTAATCATTCATTACTTGAAACTAGATTTGACATTCTGTGAATTGGTTAACTTGTTTGAAGAAAATGTATTAAATATTTATTGCTTCATTGCTTGCTTTCAAGATATTTTTACATGCCTTCATTTATGAGAAGCTAGCTCAGTTTGTTGAAATTCATCAGTGGTTTGAATTGCAACATTCATAATGTTCTTTATAACTCAGAACTTGATTACATACTTATATTTGTTGTTCTCTAGTTGTTTCATGTGCACAAGTCTTGTTACACCAACTGTTTCATAAGCTTTTCAAAACCAGAGCTCATGTCTTCTACTTTTTTAGTGGTTTTTGTTTCCTCAATATCTAGTACAGTAAGCACTTAATAAATATTTCTTGACAAGATCTGCATGTGGACTGTGTAGCTTGGCTCAATTCTTATATTCTAGTTTGTGCCGTTAACACCACCTAGCTTTCTAGTAAGATTTGTCACGTGGGGCCTGGGCAAGGAAGATTAGATGATTAAGAAAACCCAAGCTTCATTGCTAGACAGAAAAAGTAAAGGTCCTATGCTACTGCTCAAATGTGAGTACCTACAGATAATATATTTATTGAGGCTAGTTGGTCTGAGTAAGTTTAGTGTTCTGCATATATCCTTAATATGCTCTTTGTGAACCATTGACAAAGCATTCACAAATTAGGCCAAATGCTCCCCCAAGTCATGGTTTACATGTTTACTTTGAGAGATTTACTCTTCCTTCTGGCAAGTATTCTTCCCTCTTCCTCTTTTACGAAATATGAAATTTGTCTCTGGTCATGAAGGTTTTATATTAACCTATTTTTCAATCTTTACTGAGGAAAATCCTTTTTTTTGCTGCTCCCACTTCAATTGGCTGAAAAATGGCAGCTACCTTACTCTAGAGCTTCTAAGTCTGCTACTCAGCATTTCTCAAATTATCTGAGACTTCATTGTTCTTCACGGTAAAAGATAAACGCTTAGACTCTTTTTTTCCTGAAATTATCACTATTCTAAAAGAGCAACTGAGTTCTTAGTCTGGATATTTTAAATAAATATGTATTTATATTATTATTTTCCAAGTCATATCAGCATAATAGTAGTAGGTGCATGCAAGGAAAACTAGTTATTAATTAAAGAAGGTTTTAGAGTGGTCTAATTGTCCTTTTCAATGATATCAACCTATAGAAAATTCTTAAAGTGAAATTTGAAGTAATTTTGTCTTATTGAACAATCTTTGTGTTGATTGTCAATCAGTGGACAAAATTACCAATGCAGTTAATCAGCTGTATAAATTGAAAAACAAATGCATTGATACAGTGAATAAAGTGTTCAAGCAGTATAACACTGCAGGTAACAAAAGCAATTCCATCGTCTGCCTCATACTATCAGTCATGTTTTGAGAGGCAACTACTCTTAAAAGATTTTTTGTATAAACTTTCTCTAAATTTCTATAGTTATGCAAGCTTCGAGGATGTATCTATGTTGTCTATATATTTTTACTTTTACAAAAATGAGGGAAACTTGATATTAAGTCCTACACTTTGTGTTTTCTCCTTCTATTCATATGTTTTAGAGATTCCATTTTAGTATAGATTGATCTAATCATCTCTTCAAATTGCCACCTGTAATTTCATTACATGGATATTCCATAATTTCTTTTTGCCAGCCCCTTCCCCAAAATTATGAACATTTAGGTGTGTGTGTGTGTGTGTGTGTGTGTGTGTGTGTGCATGTGTGTGTGAGAGAGAGAGAGAAAGGAAGAGAGAGAGAGAAAAAAAAGAAATACTGAGATAATCTTTAGTATTTAATTGCCCTATGCCTAAATTTGCCAAACAGGTTGTATTTTCTATTTTTTAATATGATCTTTTTCTTGGCATTTGACAGTCATGATAGTTAGAAAAAAAAATCAGTCATTTTTAATTCTGTACATATTTATGAAGGCTTATGTTGCATACAGCACTGTGCTAGATACTGTTGGATATAAGAAAGTTATAAGACAAATTTCTGCCCATATATATTTTACTTTTACTTTGTAGTATAGAGGACCAGGTTTACTCATATAAAATAATTAGAGAATTGTATGAGCTGGAGTACCATGAAAAAGAAACTCCAAAGTCAACTTTAGGTACTCAGTATAAATAGGCAGCCTCCAATCATAGCAGTAGACTGTGTGCATAGGCCAATTGAAGAATACCACATTGGGAAATGGACTGCTTTTAGGAGATATTTGAGGTTTAACCTAAACTCAAACTTGAAGACCATTTGAAGACTATGAAGATTCTTTCCACCCAGAGAAATGAATATAAAAAGTATACAAATCTGGAATTAAAACCTTACAAAGTGAAATAATATTTATTTATAATAAGGCTATTTTGCCATCTGAAAAGTGGAATAGTGTTCTTTCCAAAGTGTACATATATGAGATTATCTATACTGTATAGACACAGTAGCATAATTAGTCTAATTAGTTTTCAAAAGGACATTCTACTTGTTTCATGGAAAGTATTGGATGAGAAAAAAATAGTCTCTACTTCAGAGAAGCAAAAGAGAAAAGAAATAAGAGCAGAATCGGCTGATGTCAGTTAATTGTTAATATCTGAGGTTTGAAGTAGAAGGTAGATTCTTGAAGTTTGAAATATTATACATGAAAACTGAAAGGGTAAAAGTTTGGGAGATGACATAGATTATCATATTCATTTTATGAAGAATCCTGTCTTTTACTTATGCCCTTCAGCTTATATTTCTAAACTGGGAATTTAAGGACTTATGAAAAATGGAAGAGGCATAGATTAGAATCCAATATTTTTATGGGTCATAGACTTGTATGATTCTTACTTGTGCTAATACAGTCATTTAACCAAAATGATATGGTGACAAAAGGTAATAAAATGCATTTAGAGGAAAGCATGCTGTGTTGGATATTCAGAATTTGAGGAAATGTGTTGTGATAACAGAATGATTGAGCAGCTTTCGTAGAGTACATTTAGTTAAGATGAAAGCAAGAACTGAAAAAAAATGCTTTTTCTGTGACAGATTTTGTATCTAAACTGTAAAACATTTAGTGAAGTATACTTTTTCTTCCAAATAAATATTTCAGTCAGCCATTTACCTTCTATTCTCTGTAACAAGTTCACTGACTAGGAGTATGTTCTCTAACATTTAATAAAGTACAAAATACATCAGTTTCTCAATAATGTTTTCCCAAATGTTCTATTTAACAAATATTTCCTGAATAGCTACTATGTGCAAAGCATCACAATAGACATTGTGTGGGATGCAAACTCAAGAGTGAGGCCACTGGTCTTAGAATCAGGAAACTTGCCTCCTAATCCCACTTCTGCTACTTACTTGTATGACCTAGAGATTCACTCCTCATTTCAGAGCCAAAGTCCTGGATTTAGTGATGTCTGAGGTCTTTTTCAGCTATAGGGTAGTCCAACCTACTGAGTAAAACCGTTTGTTTCCCCTAAAACTTTTACAGTATTCTACGGTGGGTGGGGGAGGGATTGAAACTGTTACAGAAATAACTATAAAAGAAAGCAGAATGCTACTGGTAGTTTTAAGAGAGAGTTACAAAGTGATATAGGGTTTCAAAGGAAGGGTCTATTATACCAATGGATGAGGCCATTAATAGGTTCATGGAGGGAGTGACCTTGAAGGATTAGGTTTTTGATAGGCAGAAATAGGGGTCATAGGAACAACTCTGTTCCTATTGTGATCTTTCTCCATCCTGGATATGACTCAGAATTTGTCACTGGCAAAACAAAAGTGGCAGAAATTCAGCCTTTGAAGGATTTTTATCTGTGTGTTTCTGAACTAGCCAAAGAGTGTAGACTGGAGCTGCAAACAATGAAGTAAAAGGGAGATGATGAACAGGAAACATAGGGAGGGGTCATAGAAATGGAATTTCTTCACAAGTGCTAATAGCAGCTATCCCTTACATTTGTATAAATGCTTAAAAATCCAGGATATGAGGGTATGACAGAGCCGTAAAGAGCCATAGCCGAATATGCTCTTAACATGGATTCAACCAGACCTGGGTTTCTGTCCCCGCTCTGCGATTTACCAATGATAGAACCTTGGACAGTCACTTGTCCTGTTATGCCTCAGTTTCAACGTTTGTAAAATGGAGATAGCAAACTACTTCATGAGATGTCTGTAAGATTAAAGTGAGATCATGTATTTAAAGCACTTATCAAAAGGACTGACACATAGAACTTACTCAAAAATGGTAGCTAGGAGGTAGTATGTCAGGTATTTTTCTTCCCTTTCAACAGAAAGTCAAAACTGAGGTTCTGAGATTTTGAGTCACTTATTGGAATCCAACATTCTTTCTGTTACACCAGTGATTCCCAACCTGAGTTTTCTGCCCACACTCTATACCTGGGGAGCATCTGTGAAGGTGATAATGAGAATCTATGAGTCATTTTCAATATTTGAAAGAAGCCTAACAGAGAGCATTCATTTACTTGTGGTAAATTATACAACCTGATCAAAATGTCAGGTTTCTTTGCTTTTGTCTGAAATTATATCGACTCATTTTGGTAATACTGGCTATCTCATGCTGATGGGAAACTGATTGGCAGCTATATATGGTCTTTGATGAATAGAAATGAAGAAAATGAATCATAAATGTAGTTGATCTGAGAGATATTCTTTTCAGCTTGGGAGAACATGGAGAAAAATAAAATGTTCCTTTGTTGCTGAAACTATTGAGAAGCACTGTATTTTACACCATGCTTTCTCTCTGATTCAAGGGGAATGGGGTTTAAGGGGCTTAGAAAGATAGGAAGTTGTGGTCATAGAGAATTCCAGAGTTTGAGAGCTTAAGGGCAAATTGTTTTCATATAACATGCATGCTTGAAATGAGAATATGACTTGTGTTTTCTCCTGTGAGAAGGAGATGAGGAAACTGAGGTCTAAAGAGGGATAATGAATCAGCCAAGTTGAAAGAAGCAGCTTGTAACAGAACCAATATTTCAACCCAGTCTTGTGACTGTTCCACAGCTCTCTTTACTATGAATCAAAGAAATACAGCCATCTTATCTTGATTTTGCCACAATGTCCATGAAAACATTTCCTCAGACCTGATTTTAATATTGACTTTTTCTAGTGAAAGAGGGAAAACACTGTTAGAAGATGAATGAAAATTAAATTAGGGACTTACAGACAGCTAACATACAAAGGTCTCCTTTGTATTGATTGACTTCTTTATTGACTTGACAATAAGATCAGCATCTCTTGTTCTGAGGCTGTAGTGTGAATTCTCTGGGTTCCACTCACTCTGCAGAATTAATACAAATACAACTGATGCAGAGTTAATAGGGGATGAATTATCATAGCAGCTATCATTTACTATGTACTCACTATGGCCTGTAATGTTATTCGGGCATCTCTATTTATTGTGTACCTACTGTGGGCCAAATACTAGTCTAGGAAGTGACAGAGCAATGAATGAGACAGAGAAAACTCACTACCCCCATAGAGCTCATATTTTAATCATTCTAAGTATTTTTATGTGGATTACCTCACAGCAACCCTGTAAGGTTAGTACTGTTAGTAGTCTATTTACAAATAAGAAAGTGGACACAGAATTAGTAAGCAACTTGCACAAGGTCATACAGCTAGGACTATTAAATTTGGAAGTTTAACTAAGATCTGTCTGACTCCTAAATGTGTATTTTTCTATTATTCTTTTCAAGTTTTATTCCCACTCTGCTACTTCATCAGACAGCTTCTTTCTGCCATTCCCCTCAACACTCTCTTCCCCTTTTATCTATCTTTCCTTTAGGTTATAATGCTGAAAACATACAGTTATTTAACCAAACACAGAGAGGCAAAATACATTCATGTTGATAAAGTAAGATGTATATAAGCTTGCTTGCACACTAAACAGAGATGGCACTATGCAGAAGCCGATTGCTTTGGAGAGATTAGATAGGAGATGTTATATGATAATAGACAACATTTATTGAGTCTTTATTAGGTGTTAGCCAGTATACTTTTTATATTTAATTTCTGTATATACATAATAGCTACACATATGTATGGGATATAAGTAATATATTGATACAAATGTGTAATGATCAAATCAGGACAATTGAGATATTCATAACCTCAAACATTTATCATTTCTTTTTGTTGGAACATTCCAACTCTACTCTTCTGATTATTTTGAAATAGACAACAATATGTTGTTAACTATAGTTAGTTACTCTATTTTGGTACCAAACACTAGATCTTATTCCTACTATCTAACTATATTTTGTACCCATTAACTAACTCCTCTTTATCTTCTCCTCCCACTACCCTTCTGAGCCTCTGATAACCATCATTCTATTCTCCACCTACATGAAATCATTTTTTTAGCCTCCATATATGAGTAAGAACATATAATATTTGTCTTTCTGTACCTGGTTTATTTCACTTAACATAATGTCCTCCAGTTCTATCCATGTTGTTGCAAATGACAGGATCTCATTCTTTTTTATAGTTGAATAATGTTCCATTTTGAATATATACAATATTATCTATTCATCTGTTGATAGACAGATTGATTCCATAGCTTGTCTATTGAGAAAAGTACTGAAATAAACATGGGAATATACTGATATACTGATGTCCTTTCTTTTGGATATGTGCCCAGTAATGAGATTGCTAGATAATATGTTAACTCTGTTTTTAGTTTTTTCAGGAACTGCCATACCATTTTCCATAATGGCTGTACTAATTTACATTCCTACCAGCAGTATATAAGCATTCCCCCTTCTCCACATTCTCACCAGCATCTGTTATTATCTTTTTTTTATAAAACTCATTTTAACTGTGGTGAGATTATATCTCATTGTGGCTTTGATATGCATTTGTATAATAATTTGTGATGTGGAATTTTTTTCATGTACCCATTGGCCATTTACATGTCATCTTTTGAGATATATCTATTCAGATTTTTTTGCCCATTTGTAGATTGGATTTTTTGTGGGTTTTGTCCATTGAGTTGCTTGAGTTCTTTATATTGTCTCATTATTAATTCCTATTCAGTTGAATAGTTTACAATTGTTTTTCCATATTGTAGGTTGTCTCTTTACATTGATGGTTGTTTCTTTTGCTGTTCGTAAGTTTTGTAGTGTAATATGATCTCATTCATCAATTTTTGCTTTGGTTGCCTGTGCTTTTGAGGTCTTACTCAAGAAATCCTTTCCCAGACCAATGTCCTGAAGCATTTCCCCAATGTTTTCTTCTAGCAGTTGTGTAGTTTCAGGTCCCACATTTGTCTTTAATCTATTTTGATTTGGATTTTGTATTTGGCAAGAGATAAGGACCTAGTTTTTTTCTTTTTCATATGGATATTCAGTTTTGCCAGCCCCATTTGTTGAATAGACTATCCTTTCCCCAATGTCTATTCTTGGTGCCTTTGTTGGAAATAAGTTCCCTGTAGCTGTCCTGATTTATTTCTGGGTTCCCTTTTCTGTTCCTTTAGTCTACATGTCTGTTTTTATGCCAGTACCATGCTGTTTTGTTTACTATAGTTTTGTATTATAATTTGGAGTCAAGGACTATGATACCTCTAGCTTTGCTCATTTTGCTCAGGACTGTTTTACTATTCTGGGTTTTTTGTGGTTCCATATAAATTTTAGGATATTTTTTCTATTTCTGTGAAGGATGTCATTGGTAATTTGATAGGAATTGCATGGAATCTGTAGATTGCTGTGAGTAGTATGGACATTGTAACACATTCATTCTTTCAATCCATGAACATGGGGTATCTGTCCATTTTTGCGTGTTCTTTCAATTTTTTTTTTCTTAGTGTTTCGTAGCTTTCATTGTAAAGATCTTTTACTTCTTTGCTTAAATTTATCCTTAGGTAATTATTTTGTAGTTATTGTAAATAGGATTGCTTCCTTGGTTTATTTTTCATATTTTTAACTGTAGGCATACAGAAATGCTACTGAATTTGTATATTGGTTTTATGTCCTACATTTTTTTGGTAGAGTCTTCAGGTCTTTTTAAATATAAGGTCATATAATTTACAAACAAGAATAACTTGGCTTCTTCTTTTCAAATGTGAGTGTTCTTTATTTCTTTCTCTTTTCAAAATTGCTCAGGCTTGGACTTCTAGAATTACATTGAATAAAAGTGGTAAAAATGGGCATCCTTGTCTTATTCCAAATCTTAAGGAAAGACTTTCAGTTTTCCACCATTTAATTTGATTTAGTTAGCTGTGAGTTTGTTGTATATGGCCTGTATCATGTAGTCAGTATACTTTTAACACATTCAATTCTTACAACAACCTTATAAGATAGGCATTGTTATTATTATAGTCTTCATTATTTATATGGGGGAAACTAAGACATGGAATGGTTAATTAACTTGTCAAGAATCTTCTGTTTATAAGGGGCAGAACTGAGATTAAAGTTCAGGCAGCCGGTATCCAGAGTTTGTGGTAATAATCACCAGGACAAAACTTACAACATAGTACATAGTACCATAAGTAATTTATTATTTTAAAAATCCAGGTATGAGAAAATAAATATATAAACTATAGTGGTAACAATGGGAACAGAAAAGAAGTTATAAATGCAATAGGCATTTTAGAGAAAGAAGCAACAGGATTTACTAAATCTTAGATTTGAGTGACAAGAAAATATACCAGTGATATTTAAAAAAACAATCTGAAGAGATCAAAGATTTGTGAGGGAAAATAGTTTGGTTTCTGACATTCTGATATTAAGTTCCTGGTAAGATGTCCAAGTAGAGGAATTATTAAGTAAAATATGGGACTAAAGCTCAGATTTGAAGACAAATCCCTTCTGACTCTTTGGCCAGAGTCTGCAGGCCAAAGAGAGGTATGAAAAGAGATGATAGAACCTAGAAGGAACAAAGGCTTTCACCAGGTAGACATTTTCTCCTTTCTTTTTCCAATAATATTAGTATTGCAATAAAATTCAACCTTAGTTTTAACTTTTTCCAGGCTAAGATGTTTCCTTGCTTCCTGAGATTTTTCTCCACCAACATCAAACCATAATACCATACAATCCATTCAGGAAAGAAACCAGTTAACAAATTAGGCCTTAAAAGGAAGAAAATTTCCTGTGATCCCCTATTGTGGTCTAAATTATGTTTATTATACATTTTATAAAATTCTGAATAGGTATTGAACTATTTTTAATGTCTTAGATTTATAGCTTTCATAGAAAAACTTACAAATGAAATATAAATAAAATCACAAAACATAAATTTAAAATTAACTTGAATTATTTTTGTTAAAAAAATTTAATTTTTTTTCTGAAAAAAATCACTGGAATATGACTGTGTACTTACTGATAACTGCAGGTTTGTTTGAGTCATACGTGGCTGAATTTCTGTGTCCTATGAGGTGCTTTTATGTCTCCACAACTTAGATTATGGTGTTCCATGATATATTTTTGTTCTCATTTGACATGAAGGCATCATTTATATACATTTATATGTATACATTTATGTACAATACTACTTTGTGACAATACAATCATAAACAAATATGTAAAAGCTGCCACTTAAATAATGCACTAGTATTGTCATGAGGTGATCACTTAGAATATCCAAAATCTATTTTGTTAATTTATTTTAATTCTGATGTGAAGTTTCAAACAGATACACACAAATATTATAGAAAAATCCTACCCTCCCCAAACTTCAGTTTGAATAATACTAATCTGAAGGCAGCAGATACCTATATTGTCTTGCTGTGGCTTTATAAATTTGGACATTTTCCTAGCATGACTAAATTTAATCCTGCCTTTGTGTTCATATAATGAAAGTGGGATTTAGGAGACATGAGATCTCAACCTGGCTCTGCCATTATTTTGTTACAGAATCTCAAGGAAAGTGTTTTACCTACCTAGACCTCATTTTTCTTGTGTATAAAATGGGAATTGGAGAGGGAGAAACAGGATGACCCACATGATTTCTAAGATATCTTGTGATTTTAAAGTCAACCATACTTTTAAATTTCAGAATGGATGATATACATTTCACTATATATGTATATGCGCTTACTGGTATAATGTTTACTTAACACCATGGATATTAGTTTATTTGCCAAGGAAGAGTGTTACTTAAAACTCATGATATATATATATATATATATATATATATATATATATATATATGTATTTTTTGCTGCTGTTTTGGACCATAATAAGATATCGTTAACCTACATATCTTTCAAAAAAATGTCCCCTATGTATATTTTATAAAAAATGTATCTAACTTAATGATTACGAGTAGACAGTTCTGTTGAATTTTATTTATGCAATCACAGGGTCATTTCTTTACTATGAAACATATAAAATTGTACTGTAAGTGAAACATGTACTTCCAGTGTGTAATTATTTCATTATCATATAATTTAATAAATATTTCTTTTCAAATTAGGGAATAACAACTTGGCTTTTGTATGCTTTAAACACTTAAGACATCTTCAGCTTCTAAAGAATTTAGGTTAGTTTACAAAACAGGAAGTGATTGGCTTATATTATGCTTTGTGTCTGTAGAAAATGTAGGTAATTGAATAAAATATTCTATGAAAATGTGAATTAATAACTCTGACCATGTCAGCAGTCACAATTTTGCCTCCCTAAAGAAAGCATTTAGAATATATATAATCATATTAGGAAATACAGCAAGAAGTTCTCAGTCATACCAAATATCTTACCAAAACAGAGTTTTTTTTTTTTTTTACTAATGATGATTCAACATTAATACCATTAACAAGACAAAATGAATTGTTGTGAGCACAAAATTTCTGCAAACATCGTTTTGAAAATTGGCATATTTATGCCTATTGGTGAGTATGTCTTTATCATTTACATCTTAACCTCTTTAAGTTTATAAGAACAAGCCAGTTTTACCATTGGAAAAGGAAAAGGAGAGACAGAGCAATAACTACAGTCTGTGAGGAGGTCTACTCAGTAATGGTCTAATTTATCATTAAAAATAGTGGGAAGCTTGCATCTCTCAATCTCTCAATGACTTTAGTTCTTTGAAATCAGTCCTTAATTATGACAAAGCCTTAATTTTCTTGTGTCTAGATTTATCAGAGTTTTGTTATATCTCTCTCTTATCCACAGTTTAGTTTTATTTAATACAACCTGATAGCATCTTGTTATCATTTTCTCTTGATTTGCTTTCTGTCTTATTACATAAAAAAGGTACTAATCTTTGGGAATTCATTCCTTATTAGAGTCAATTGAGATTTGTAACTTGAGGTGCAAGCTTGTATATTTGTTATAAGTAATTGGCTACAAAGGAATTCCTAGCATGATATGTTTTCAGCATAAATTACTATGTTTTAATTGTAATGTATTTTTAAAATATGCTCACAGGAATGGTTTTTCTCCCATTTAGTTTTGTAGATTATTTTGTGTCTTCCCACTTCATTCCTGGTATAGATTCATAATATTGTCACTTGCTTGATGGTAGTATAATTTTATAATTATATTGTTATTGGCAATTTAGAAAATGATTTCTATATTTCTTTGACATAAAGGGGATAACCAGATTGAGTTGACTTTCATTTATCTTTGAAACCAATTATAATTTTGGTACCAACCGACAGTTGGCACTTAATTTGCCTAGTTTACAGATAACTCAGAAAAGATATTGCCATTCATTGGTCTCCTCACTCTTTTCTATAACCAAAATCTAGACTGTTGCCATTTTCTGTAAAAGTTGGTCCATTTGAATCCCTCTTTTAATTACCAGACACTACTGTTGTGATGGTTTTAACTTGATTATGTACAGTTGTTAGGCAGTACCAGTTAGGAGCTGTGAATGTTTTAGAAACATTTACTCAAAACAATTGTGCTCAGTTTTTAAGGATAGAAACTGGAGGCTAGTTAGATATACATTTGACACACAACCAATTATTCATCTCATGTTGTTCCTTGTTTGGGGATTTTCTGTTTTTCTAGGGTAGAATAAATACAGAGGATGCTTCATTTTTCTCTGTCTTGACGAGAAGCTAGGATCTCCAGAACTGTTCTTTTTTTAATGAGATGAATGAATTTTCACCTTTAATTAGGGTGCTTATATAATTTATTATTCAAACTAGAAAACTTTTGAGAATGAAAGAGGTTATTACTAACTATTATGCTGGGACAATTGGCATGAATCGGGGATTTATGCCAGGCAAACTGTATTACATGGTATGTCACCTTAGGACAACATGGAGACTTGCCTCCCCACCAATTCCCCCAACCCTGCCCCTTTCCATCCACTCACACTCCAGCCTAAGAAAATGTTCTGTGAGACACATATAGCTCAGGGGATCATTGATCATACTGATTTGTGTTCCTCAGCAGGGATTACTAAAAAATAAGTATCTCCCACTCACCTGTTCTCAAATCAATAAAAACAAAGTTTTTCATTATGGTTCCATGACTTCCTCCTCTGCTGTTGTGTACCTTTGACTCTCAGACAAAAAAGAAAATACCATGCTCTTTCTAAAATGTAAATCTAATCATATCACTCTACTATATAACACACTTCAATGATTCTCCATTCCTATGGCCTTTGTGGTCTGGCCCCTGCCTCAAATCCCACCACTCTCTACCTTCCTCCTTTTGCCAATCAATAATCTCTTTCTGTTCACAAACTAGCATTCCAAAGACATAGAAATATTCATATTGTTATATCCTAGATAGTAAGAAATGTGCCTACACATCAAAATTGCCCCATCATCTAGCACAGTGCCTAACATATAATTGACATTTAATAAATGTTGAAAAAAGGAAAGGAATGAATGAAGAGTTAAATGCCCTGAGAGAAATTTTATTTAAGGCAATCTATTTAAAATGAGAATGAGTATATAACATCCATTATCCTCTTGATCTGCTTAGTTAAGAGTTTACTACAGTTGGCTTTTTTTTTTTTTTTTTTTTTTTTTAGGCAAAGTGTAGAGATATTGCTTTATAACATAACATTCCCCCACTGTCTTAAGGGCCTTTAATGCACATAAGGGAAGTTAATGTATTAATGATAGGAAGCCATATCCTAGGGCCTAATTAGCTGTATTTCAATCTTTGTGATTCTGTATGAGAAAAATATCCTCACAGAATTCAAGTATCTGTGGCATAAGTTTTTGCCTCTTGTATATCCAGGGTAAAAGCTAACCTTGTAAATATGCATTCCAGATGGCTTTCATCAGATAAATCTAGTAAATAAGAGACCCACAGATAAAAACAGAAGTTATAAAAAGTTAATAAGTAAAGAAAATGGGTGATGAAATAAAGACCTGGAATGACCATCACGGATCTCACAATGGTGTTTTACATTATAACATACAAAACACTTTTACAGACATTTTCTTCATTTAATTTTTGGAATTGTGGGGAGAGACTCTGTAAAGTAGGAAAGTAGGCAAGGCAAGTTAGTTGTTGTTATCCCATATTTTACAGATGATGAAACTAGCTTATGATATTTTGTTCATTTATTTCAGCCAGTGTTACTAGGCTTCACTTATTTATGAGACTTCAGAGTGAATAATAATCATGTCATAGGGTGGCCCAAGAAATTAATGATATCTATGGAATCTCAGTCCTTAGCATCATTTTGGTTTATTTAAAATGTGCTGATCTGTAAAACCAAACCACTAGTGTTTGAAGAAGACTGACTGTATCTGAAGATTAGCAAGATAAAGATTAGCCAGGTCCTGTAGGTTACTTATGGTGTATACTTAATAGGCTCAATTGGAAGCTAGTGAGGTTTTATTCAGTTGTCCTAAATTTAGGAACTCTTATCAGCATCAGTTCATAAGTCCTGTCTGAAATATTCTTAGGAAGCAGAGGTTGTACAGAAATATCTTTGTGTTACTCTTCCCTAAAAAGCACAAAACACCAAAATGAATAAATGAATAAATCAATGAATTATGCACTCTAATCTTGACCTTAGTAACTGAATAGAGCTCCATATCAGGTACAATCACCTGGCACGTCAACAGTATTTGAATTACTGAATTGTCACCAAAATATACATCAAGTATTTTTTCACATTTAAGACATTGTACTACATGCCATAGAGCTTAAAAGAAGATGAGGAACTTTGACAGTGACATATTTTTTAAGGTACAAGTGGCATGTTTGTGAGCTATGACCTTTATTCTCTGTAGTCCTAATAATATATTTATCCCTGTTAGAAAAAGGGTTTCATAAATCAGCCATGATGATGTACAATATTCTCAAATTCAGGTAGCGAGATATATGTATAACTTCAGTATTCCCACTGGTTGTGCTGATGGATTGTTGAATATGTGAATGTATTCGTATGTTTACTCCAGATTTTGACTTTGATACAAACATTAAAAATCTTTAAAAGGCCCCATCTTCAGGTTAGCAAATCTTAGTGCATGTCTTTTGGCTCTACCCCTTAAGTCTATGATTTTCTTTCTGGCATCCATTTTAAAATTGGGATAACTGCTAGAAAATAATTAGAACTAACATACTAGCGTAATCACCCAATCGGTTATTCCTGCCTTCTGCACAGACAAAATCAATTCACTAGGACTAAACCATTGGAGTAAAGAAAGAGTTTAATTGACACAAGGCTGGCCACACAGGAGAGGAGGTTATTGCTCAAATCAGTCCCCCTGAGGCTTAGAGGTTAAGGTTTTTCAAGGATAATTTTGTGGGCAGGAGGCTAGGGAATGGTTGCTGCTGATTGGTTGGGAATGCAGTCATAGGGGTGTGGAAAATTGTCCTCATGTACTGAGTCTACTTCTGGGTGGGAGGCCACAAAAATAGTTGAGTCCTCAGTCATGATTCTACCTCTGGGTGGGGTCAGTCAGTTGACAGAATGCAAAAGTCTGAAAAATATTTCAGAAGACCTATGTTAGGTTCTACAAAAGTGATGTTACCTAGGGAGTAATTGGGAAGTTACAAATCTTGTGACCTTCAGAACAATGGCTGGTTGTCGTTTAACCATATCTACATCTTAGCAGAATTCAGGTCCTTCTCGTAATCCTAACCTGTGGCCTTTCATCAGTTTTACAAAGGTGGTTTAGTCTTGGGAAGGGCTACTATCATCCTTGCCTTAAGGTTAATCTATAAACTAAATTCCTTTCAAAGTTAGTTTCATCTACACCCAGGAATAAGCAAAACCAGCTAGGACATTAGAAGCAAGATTGAGTAAATTATGTCAGATTCCTCTTCCTGTCATAATTTTGCAAACGTGGTTTCACTAGTTAAGAGAAATTTTCCATGATCCTGGTGATTCCATGAAGACCTCAAATCAATAAATATTTCTAAGTGTAAAATATATATATATATTACTATGCTAGGTACTTTGACGTATCTCATCTCATTTAATTTACACAACTACACTCTAAGGGCATTATCAACCTCCCTATTTCATAAATGAGGAAACTGATGCACAGATAATTAAAATGACCTATATTGATCAAAGGTCTTTTGATAAGTCATTGAATAATTCTGTTCTTTCCTATAAAGTGAGTATAATCAGCTTCACAACTGATCATTTTAGCAATTGAGATGATGTTTGTGAAATGGCTTTGTATACTTTGAACTGTCATGAGAAGTTTGTTGTGGGCTAGTTTTACCGGTAGTGCTGGATTGCCTAATAAGCAGGCTAATCATGCATTTATGGCATTAGCAATGCAGCATGTCTTTAAATCTTGATGAACCTTTTTAGAGCATAAAAGTAGCCAATAGAAAAAAATCTTTTTGGATTTGCTAAAACTTATTTTATATTTAGAGTTGTGTTTACTTTGAATTACCTGTTTGGGGATATGATCTTTTCAGAACTGAAGGCCTCTAAATGTCTTAATGTAGCTCTTTACTGAATTTTGGAGGTTTGAGAACTCATTAATTTATTTAGTCATTCAACATTTCAAAAATCTATGAAGAGCTGACTTTGCCTGTTGTCTCACGTTTTTAGAGAATCATTCACCCTTCTTTAAGAGTCAATTGACATTACATTAGTTTAGGCCCTCATTATCTCTTACTTGGGCCATTATAGCACTCTAGTAACTACTCTCCTGTCTTCTTTCTCTTCTTCTAAACTATTTAATTGCTACTTATAAATTTACCTAACCAAAACTCTCCTTTCATTTAGAAACCTGTAAAGAATCTCTATTTTTTTTTTACCATATCAAGACTACTCTCTTTTTCACTGTGTCCCTAGCCTTCTATTCTGCTTAACCTGGTTTTCTCATTGTTTTCTACACAAGCTTTGCTCATTCCGACATCCTGGATTTTGCTCTTGATGTTGCTCTGACCTGTGATGTTTTTTCTCCTTTTCTCCTTGTATCCAAATTCTCACCAACTACCAACATTCAGTTCAAGCTCTGAATCCTTCATGAAGTCCTCTCTACTACTTCAGGTGATGCTTAACTCTCCTTCCTCTGATTACACTATTATAATTATGGCATATATTTTAGTAACTAACTGTCTTCTAATTATTTTGTATGTGTTGGTTTTACCTCTACAACCAAACTGTAACTCCTCAGAAAGTTTAGCAGAATACTACATAGTAAATACCAAATAAATCAATATTTTTATTGGTTTATTAGCCAAGTAGTATAGAGACTCTATGAATTTTCAATTACCTAATGTGACTAGATGGAATTAGGAATAGTGATTAGGGTGGTTTGTGTCTTTTTAAAATTCCCATAAATATATATAGGCTTTCTTTAAACACTCTAAGTTTGAAACTAAAAGCCACTTCTCAAACCAGTCTGGTTCTTCTGAGGTTGAAAGAGTGCTCACATATATCCTCATGGAGTCATAATAAAGAAAAAGAGATATTCTTAAATTTTTTTAATTAAATAAAAATAAAAAGAGATTTTTTTTAAACTCATTTTAGAGATGAGAGGGCAGAGACCGAGAAGAGTAAAATGAGGAAGAGGTGCTTTATTTCATAAGAAAGAAAGGTGAGAAGCAAAGACATTCCAGATATATGGAGCCCTGGAAAAGAGACATTGTATATCTTCAGTACATTCAGTGATGTATAAATAGTACAATATATCTGGAGCCTCAAATTGATTCAAGGCAAGTGATTAGGAAATAAAAGACGTAGTTTGAAAAAAAATCTCAGTGTATCCAAAATTGGCCTGATCACATATGTCATCCCCTTCCCAAATCTTTATGTCTTCCTTCTCAATGATTGTTTCACCACCCACCCAGTTCTTAAGTAAAAAATTCAGGTGTCGTCCTTGACTCTCTCTTTTTACTTCTTCTCTCTATAAAGCCAAATACTAAGTTCTGCTACCTATGCATCTAGATTAACCTGGGAAATTATTAGAAATGCAAATTCTGAAGTTCAACACCAGCTACTAAATCAGAAGCCCTGGCTACGGTGCCCAGCTCTCTGTTTTAATAAGCCTTCCAGGGGATTTTTGTGCATGAGAAAGTTTGAAAGCCATTGCTGCAGGCAATGAGGAGTCATTGAGAGGTTTGAGGCAGGAAAATGACCTAGTAGAATATGCATTTTAGAAAGGTCATTCTGGTATTTATATGGAAGCTAGATTGTAAGGGAGCAAAATTAAAGGTAACAGAACTAGTTAGTAGAATACAAAAAGTAAGATAATAAAAGACCTACAGGAAAAGATAAATTTATAAGCTATTAAACAGCTAAAACTGATCAATTTATGTTACCATTTGGATACACAGGGTAAGAAGAGGGAGTGACAGTCAGGTGTCTGGTCTTGCACACTAAGTAGATATAATGATCAGGGTTTGGGGAAAAACCATCAATGCTCCTTCCTTTTTTTTTTTTTTCCTTCCCTCCCTCGCTCCCTCCCTCCTTCCCTCCCTCCCTCTTTCCCTCCTTCCCTCCTTCCTTCCTTCCTTCCTTCTCTCCTTCCTTCCTTCCTTCCTTCCTTCCTTCCTTCCTTCCTTCCTTCCTTCCAAGTTGAGATGACTTTACGGTAATCAGGTATAAATATATTTTTTTAATCAGTTGTCTCCATGAGTCTGGATGTTGGGAGAGAGGTCAGGCCTATAGATAAAGATTTTGGAGTCAACAGTATACTAGCTGGAAATAGTTACTGACTGAATTGATTAAATAATGAGCAAGCATTTCAGGGTGAGAAAAGAACCAAGGATGAAATCCTTGATGAGACTAATACTTAATGGAGGTCTCCAGTGAATCCTGAGTAATGGTGAAAGAATAAGGGAGAGAAACAGAAAATCGATATCATGGGGGTAGAGCAGGATAGAATTTCAATGAGACTAATAATGTTGAATGCCATAGATAGGTAAAGTAAGATAACTAAGTAGTTATGTTAGTTAGTACATGAGTTCCAAACCCCTGGGCCATGGACCAATATCAGAACCAGGCCACACAACAGAAGGTGAGTGACAGGCAAGTGAGCAAAGCTTCATCTTTTCTTACTTATACCCATCACTCACATTACTGCCTGAACTCTGCCTCCTGTCAGATCCGTAGCAGCATTAGATTTTCATAGGAGCATGAACCCTATTGTTAACTGCACATACGAGGGATCTAGGTTGCACACTCCTAATGAGAATCTAATGTCTGATGATCTGTCACTGTCTCTAATCACCCCCAGATGGGACCATCTAGTTGCAGGAAAATAAACTCAGGGCTCCCACTGATTCTACATTGTGGTGAGTCATATAATTATTTCATTACGTATGATAATAGAAATAAAGTATGTAATAAATGTCATACACTTGAATCGTTATGAAACCTGCCACTTCCCCAGTCCATAGAAAAATTGGCTTCCAGGAAACCAGTTCCTGGTACCAAAAAGATTGCGGTCGCTGAGTTAGTGGATCACTGTCTTTAGCAATCACAGCTTCAGGGAAGTTTTGAAAGCAGAAGGTAGCAGTACATTAAGGAGTAAATTGGAATAAATAAATGGAATTTTTAGTTATTACTAGTTTATGAAAGGAAGGAAAGAAAGAGGGAGTGACAGCTAGATTGAGGCAAAACTTCAATGAGATTTTCTTTCATTGACTAAGAGAATTGTGTATGTTTACAATCTGAAAGGAAAAGTGATTTGCGAAGAAAAATTTGAAGATACATAAAGGGAGAACTTGATGGAATAAGGTCTCAAAGAATAAGTGAGGAGATAAGATCCACAGCAGAGTAGGAGGTATTAGCTTTAAATATTATATTTTTATTGTCTCTTAATGCATTGGCCTCTCCCAAATAAATGGAGAACTCCTGAAATGAATAGACACAGTCTTATTTAGTCCCTAGTTTAGGGCTCAATAAACATTTGTTGAATGAATGAAGATCATTTCTTGATTTACTTTGATGCCTCTTTCTCCCTCACTTACTTTTTGTTTTTCCCTAATTTTCCATCCTCAGCTCTCTTCTCTTATCACTGTATTCAATTGCTCCAGGAGATCTCATAAATGCCTGAAGTTTCTTTTTCTGACAGGAGAGATTGAGATGTGACTAGACCTTTTATGCTCAGAGTAATGTTGAATCATTAATTATATTGTCCCTGAATTTCTCTTTGCCTTCATATAGAGCTACAGTAAGTAGAATTGGATTGGATTTGAGGGTTGTGTTCCAATATGCTACAGACACTTGACATATACTCTTTTATTTTGTCTTCTTTCAGCCCCCTCCTTAACCCTACAACCTCGGAAACTTTCCATTTTTGTACTCGCTCAGTTCTTCCAGTAGCAAGTAACTGTTGATGCACGGCTTCTTGGACTGGGAATGGCATTTGAGTTTCTTGATGATGATTCCAAATGCAACAGAGTAGCTTGTCTGTTTCAATAGATTTTTCTTTGTTTTGACTTTGTTGACCTGTCATTTGCTGAATGATATAAGCAACTTCACAATAAAAGAGGGAATATTATACACAGGTTGAAGCAGGGCAAGTATTTTTGTCTTAAGAGAAAAATCTGATCTAAAGATATATTTGATTTTTGTGTGTGTGTATGTAATTAGGAATGACCATTTGACATAGAAGCATAGATGTCCAAGAGTCCAATTTTCAAAGTAATAATTTGCTAAATTTATTTCAAATTAAGACTCTATGGCTAATTTTAGGAAAGGCCTTGGAAATGAACCAACATGCTTTAGGAAGATTCAGATGTTTAGTTTTAAACTTTTCCATACATGCTTTAAAACATTCTAATAGTTATCTGTGAAAGAAATGCATTTTAAATATAAGAAAAAAAGGCTGTTTCCTTTTCAGTGCCTTTCTGCAGCAACTGAAAGTTAAATTAGAATGCCAGCTGTTATAAGGAGCACATTAATCTTTCTCTAGGGCAAGACTGGTCTTCTAATCTTCTCCTGTCTTCTCTACAGTGCCCAACACAGTGCAGGGAAACTAGTAGAAACTCAATCCATACTTGTTGTCTTGAAAGTTTACAGAAACATTTTGTCCTCTACAACCTCCTTCAGACTATCCCTGTCAACCCTATATTTAGAAAATGGGTTCTTGTCTAAGTCTGGAGACAAGGTTATATCTGTGGAACAGATGCTCATTACAGTTCACATGCATATTGAACAAAAATCCTGAAAAGCAATGAGGTGAATTTTATAATCTTCAGAAATCCTTTTGAAAGGGCCACAAGAATTGGAAGCTAGTGCACATTATCCTCATAACTTGTCTGCTTTCTCATTGGCACCACCAATGTTTTGGATTCCAATTCACTGAGCCATTTTTTCATTCCTCTGCTTTTTCAAAAAAAATAATATAAACATTAAAAGATACTCTGTTACTGTTTACTAATGTAACTTGATTGGTTACTTTTTGTACTTGTCCTTATAAGCAGTGTATAGGTCAAAATCAATGTAAATATTTCTTATACCTCTCAGACAGTCTCTCTCCTTACAATCCCTATTCTTCTTAGAGGTAGCTTCCTTAATATTCCAAATGTATACATTTCTTTATCATAGAATATTGTAATTGCCTATTATTTTTGTCTGTGTCCTGTATGAATGAATGTATTATGCTCCAATATAGCCAAATTTGCCAGTCTGCTTTTAAGGTTTTCATTAATCTGATGCTATTTTGATTTTCCAACTTCATTTATTTATGAGCACCTATTATGTTCCAAGCACTATAGATATAATGGTAAATAAAAATAGAAATTATTCCTACTTTTATGGAACTAATAGTTCAGTGGGGGAGGCAGACATGTTATCACACAAATAAGTATAATATTACAGCTGTGGTAAGCGTCTTGAAGGGAGGTACATAGTGCTGCAAAGGCTAATAATGGGGAAGGGTGGGAAATTTGCCTAATCTAGAAGGAAGTGATGCTTAATCTGGGATCTGAAAGACAGCATTAGTTAAGTAGAAAGCAAAAGAAAACATTCTAGGAAGTGAGAACACTGTCCGGTGAGGTGGGATGAGAGGCAGCAGAAGGGAGAGATGAGACTGGAGAATAAGCAGGCTAACTCATGTATTAACTTACAGACCATGTTAACGAGATTTTGTCTTTATTCTGAAAGCAACAGCAAATATATAACACAACACTCTTGGTGTTTCTGTTCTTCTCCAAACCACAAATCTTAGTCTTTGTACTTCTATTAATACTATTCTCTATTTGTATTATAGCCACCACCCTTTTCCACTGATTCAAATCTTGTTTTTTGTTCAGGTATAGTTAAAGTCTTTTGTCCTTCAAGATTACTTCCTTATTAGTTCAGTCTAGATAGAAAACCCTTTCATATTGTATAGCACAAATCTATACTATTCATATACTTATTGTAAGGGCTCTTATATCATCCTACCTTATACTTTTGTGATGATTTCATACGTAACTTTTAACTCAAGAGTCTGTGTAATATTTGTTTGCTGAATCCCTCTTAAATAGTCATAGCCCAGTACTGGACTCATACTGGATCCCCAAGATTTACTGAGCCATGAAACTTGATATAAACCAAATCTTAGAATAGATGAAGGGAAGTACTTTGATCCTAATTCTCTTGGAGATGATACAAGAGTGTCCATTTGAGTATGAAACATATAGTTACATTACCTGTTTTTATTGGATACATCATAGCAATTACTTCACCAAATTAGCCATATTTTCAAACTGCATTTATCAATCAGCATTCAACAAAAAATATACTGAATGCAGATTATGAAGCCGCCACTGTGTGGGTAGGTACTAGACATTCAAAATTGAACACAATATGGTCTTGACTATTGTCTTAGTCTGTTTTGTGCTGCTGTAACAGAATATCTGATACTGGTCAATTTCTAATGAACAGAAATGTATTGGCTCACAGTTCTGGAGGTTGGAAACTCTGATATTGAGGTACCGCCAGGTTTGGTAATTCTGATTCCAAAATGCTGCCTTGAGCACTGTGTCCTCCAGAGGGGAGGAATAATTCATATTCACACGGCAGAAGGCAGAAAAGCAAAGAGATAAAAAGAGGACAAACTCACCCCTTTATAATGACATTAATTTCAGTCATGAGGGTGAAACCTTCATGGCCTAATCATATCTTGAGGGTCCAACACCTTCATATTGTTACAATGATAATTACATTCCAGTATGAGTTGTGGAGGAGCTAAACATTCAAAGTATATCAGTCATCACAGAGCTAAAAATATGGTACCCATAGCTATTAAATATCACATTTCTATTGCCAAAAAGGTTATATGAGATTGGTTGACATTCAGGATCCTTAAGCAGAGTGTAAATGATGTATTTCATTTTCACAGGAAATGTAGCCTCACCATAAGATTATGGATACAAAGTCTGGATATTATAGAATGTGCTCAGCATTAAGGTGATGCAACAAAAATAATTTCCTCTGTGACTGTTATAGTCTTTGATATTGAACCTGTAGGCACTGTGTAGGTAATGCTCTGTGAAAAGCAGAGTATTATAGTGATAGCAATTCATCTATACTTTTCAGTAAGACTAGATAAAATTTCTTCTAATTGTGTGGCAGTCCAGAGCTAGGACTCCCTTAGATTTGTAATTTTCTTTATGAAGCCATTAAGAAGTTATGAAGGTATCTAGAGAAGGAGGTAATCAATTAGTGATTGATTATTAGCTTTTTTAAAAGAAAGACTTTGACCAAGTATATGAAATTCTGATTATTTACCCTAATTCCTGTGAAATATTTGGATAACTAGTAATATAAACTAATTAAATATTAAAACATTAATATAAATTTGTAATAATTTAGTTAACTTTTGAGTTAACAAAAATCTGACTAAAATCTTTGTCCTATTAGAGGGGACACAGAAAACTACTTATTCTATTAACTATCATACACTTTAAAATATCCTGAAGGTAACTAGCAAAATTTAGGTGCTTTAAAAAAAATTATTGCTTTCCTAATCTGCCATTTGAAGAAAAATGCTCCTAAAATTAAACTATTACTATGTTTTGTTCATGGGACATGTTACATCAGAGGATGTTTCCTAAAGGTCTCATAGAGAAGCAGTCAATACAACTTTCAAAAATGAAAATAAAATTTAAAAATAACTAACATTAATTTAGACTCCTTTTTAAAAATCTTCAGTTATTTAATCTAAAGCTATACAGAGTTGCAAGGTATTACCACTGAATCATAAGGATCTTTCAAAAAGTTATACCACTCTGCTATGATAGACTCAGTTTCAAAATATTAATGATTACAAGCCAGAGCTTCTGTAAATATACATCTCAACTTTAAATACTGGCAACACTTTCAGGAAGATAAGGATGACAAGAAAATGTAATTTCCTAGCCTGTTTTCAAAGCACATATACATTTTTAAAAGGTTGAGGGGAGAGACATTGCAAGAATGTATTATTCTAGCTATTTCCTGAATTAATTTATTTTAGTTATCTTTTTGTTCATATCTTTTATGCCTGCATCATAGCAATTGTACTCTTATATGATGAAAATAAGGTGAAACAAAACCACTGAGAATATACACATCGTCTTTGTTACAGAAGGACAGACAATGACACAAGTCATGGGCTGCTTTGGCTTTGATTAAAATTAACTTCTTATACAAACTCCAGTTCTGAACATATGTCCCATACTCTATGTGCTCACCACGTTAGGGTGCATTAAAAATATTTTATGCTAACTGATTACAGTAGGTAACAATATGCCATTGTTTCCTACAAAGGAATGAGTCAGTAAATTGTTCTACTTAGTGGCTAAAAGACTAGCTCAAGATGCAAATATATCCCAATAGCTCTAAATCCCACTGTAATTCTTCCTAATTTAAGGCATTTATGAACTCATAACAGAGGCTCAAGCTGTTCATATTTCTAGCTTATTTTATTTATATTTCTCTTATTACCTGTTCTACTCTAAGATTTACAAATCTTGAAAGCCCTAAAAATGTTAAAGGAGAGATATCATCAATTAAAGTATACTGCAATTAAAGTGTGGTTCATATTGAACTGAATGATTTATGTGAGTTTTCTTTCCTTTCCATGTTTTGTTGTAGCAGCTAACTTTACATAGTCATGTAAAAATTAGAGGATTCTAAGTTCTTCCATTTGGCTCTGTGTTTCAAAGTACCCATTGAACTAGATAAACAGAATAGCATCTTTAAAAAATATACATATATATAAAATCAGGGATTTGGTGAAATAGTTGGAAGATACAGTTTTCTTTCCAAATGCTTTGTAAGAATGACTACAAATGCACAGTTTATTAAAGAAATCCAACAATGTCATTTTCCTGGTGCTTCTCTACCAAGTAAATGACATTTTGAAATATTATTTTTTTCTAACATATAAAAGACCCACCCAGCCATTTTATAAAAGGAGGAAACTCTTCTTGTGTTAACATCTTGAATCTAGTCTTGGGGAAGCTGTTTTACGAGATTTACTGGTGCAATTTGGTTGCAGATGCTCATGATTTATAGAAAAGCTCATGGAAACAGACAGAATCTGTATAAAGAACCAAAATAAAAACAAAAGCATTAGGTAACTCATGTGGGGTAGACGTCATATTCATGATGTTTTTGTCATTTTGGTTTAATGTTAATGTGTTGGGGAGTATTTGAGAGTCATGCTATGTGGCATTCAGATGCCTGTGGAGTGTTTCAGGTTCAAACCCCTGGAAGGCTCTCATGTGATAAGATTTCTCAGCCTGTGAAATTTGAGACTTTCCCCACATTTTGCCCTAACCAACTTATTCAAACCTCCACACCTTCAAACGCCATAAAATTTTGAACTCCTACTGCTGTCATTCTCTTTCTTCTCTTTTGTTAACATAATAATTTACCAACTAATTTTTCTTTAGGAAACAAAAATGTATTGCTGCCTACTTCGATGTTTGCACATGTTTTAGAAGGCAAACTTCTTAGAGATTGTAGTATACAGTCTAGTGCTTCTCCCTCCCAAAGTGCCTTATACAATGCTAGTTATAAAATTGATGTTCATCATTGGCTTATTAATTGATTGATCCTTGTGTCCTGCCCCTCCACTAGTCTTAGAGATTATGTGTAGAAGATAAATAGAGCAGGGAATTTTTTATCCTGCTTCATCCTTCCTCCGACCACAGAGATGTGAGCCACCTAGTGACGAAGTACTAGAAAAAAGAGTAAACTGTCAGATTCATCCTTGTCTGTCAGAGCATGAGACTGGTTTAGATGACTTTGCCTAGTTGATGTCAACCACATTTTCATTTCCCAGTTAAGCCTTACAGATCAACTAGACCTATAGTAGTACCTTGATATGTTCCCACCTCTTTTCCCAGCCCCTAGGTTACCTCATCACACCACCATGGATTAGAATGTTAGTATTTGTTGCTTTTATTACAGATTATTTCTAGCTTTTATTACAGATTATTTCTAATATGTAATTTATTATCATTAAAGTGCGATGGTTTCTTCTTCCTTGAAATTTCCTTCCCTCCCTCCCCATTTTTTTTCGTCTTCTGTTAAGGGACAGGAGGGAGGAGACACATTTACTCCCAACAAAGAGAGCAGATATAGTGGTTGTTAGGAATGGCAGGATCTCCTGAGAGTACAATTCTATATTTTGCATATATATATGTTCAAATGATTCAACAAATATATAGGGCAGGATCCTTCAGAACCCTACAGTTTCCAGAAATGATTATTTGTCATCCAAATAGAGTATTTTTCTTCATAGCTTGAGAAGAAGTTAAAGCAAGGCTCTCAGTATACATTCAGTCTGAAATTCAAACAAAAGATTCTTCTAATTTGCAGAATGAAATAAACACATATTAATATATTTCACCATACTTGCATAAAATTTTCTTTGCTACTACATAGGCATCTAGGTTATATGCTACCCTAACCAATAAAAGTTCTATGACTAATTTTTGTAATTTCTACCCAAGCAGATTTTTTGTATGTTTTGAAACATTCCAAGACAGTAGTGTTTACTCTCACATATGGTTATATACATATATATATAGAGAGATATTTGTTTTTGATAAGTAATGTGTGGTTCATGTAGGTGTCTTTACAATGTATTATGTTTAGGATTTGATTTTGTAGACATGTTTAGTTTGATTTTTGGAGTTTCAAAGTTTGTGAAAATCATTTTGGTTCAGAATAATAAAAAGTTATATAATGAAATTTATATTCATTTTTATATATCTGTACAGAACTTGCACTGAACATATAAATACTCAAACATTCTTTCTTTATTTACCTTTAGGTTTAACTTTGATTTGATTTAGCAACATAAGATTAGCAGTGATATAAATTTTTGTTCCTCTAGAGAAAGAAATACTTGAGACCATTAAGACTAAAAGTCTTGCATTAATATCCAATAATTGTATGAGAATTTAAGAAGCTTCAGGAAATATATTATGAGAATTTTATAACACAGTGTAGCATTTACATGGAACATGGAATGAAAGTTAAGAGTGAAACCTAGGTTTTAGATATACCTCTACCACTTACTTGCTTATGGTTTTGGGAAAATTATATTTTTGTCTCTGAGCTTTAATGCCATTATCTGTAAAATGCAGTGTTACAATAGATCATTGTAAGTTATAGCCAATATCACAATTTTTCTTATAGCTGATAGGATGTTTATTTCCCAAATCTCTCTGTTTAGAAATGCTTAGGTATGTCCACAGCATATAGCTTAAGATTTTAAACAAAACACTCATGTTTACCTTTATTAAATTTTTATAGCTTTAATTTTTGAGTACCTATGCCTCGAAACTAGTCAAATCAATTTCTCCAAACTCATGCCTCCAAACCAGTCAAAATAACTTCTGTATATTGAAGCTGTTGAAAGCACATGTAAA
This sequence comes from Cebus imitator, assembly GCF_001604975.1. Classification (NCBI taxonomy): domain Eukaryota; kingdom Metazoa; phylum Chordata; class Mammalia; order Primates; family Cebidae; genus Cebus; species Cebus imitator. The sequence goes on from NW_016108027.1 coordinate 496,650, forward strand.
ATTCAGGATAAATTACCATTGCCATGAAAAATGCTATAGATTAGGTATTCTTTAAAAAATTCTATACATCTAACAATTATTTATTGGAGACACTACTATGTTCTAGGCATTTTCCTTGAAGCAAGTGATACAAAAGTGACAGATAACATCTCTGCTCTTACAGAGATTATACTCTTTGGGAGAGAGAAAGTGGAGAAGAAAACAAAACATTAAAAATTATCAGATAGTGGTAAGTGGTAAGTGTTCACCCAGATGAACAATATATGTGATGTGGTAGAAATTGATGAGATGGAATGCATCAGGTAGTAAGGGAAAGCAGAGATCTGAATTCCATGAAGGAGCCAACCACATGAAGATGAGTGGGGAAAAAATTCCAGGCTGATGTTATGTGGAAGCCCAAAGCCAAAATGAACTCAGAATGTTTAAATCATTGAAAGATTAGTGAGGCTGAAGCTTAGTGGGAGAAGTAGAGAATGGTAGGAAATGAGGTCAGAAAGGTAGGTGGGGACCAAATTAGCTTTAGTTTATAGATAGATAGATGATAGACAGATAGATAGATGATAAATAGATAGATAGATAGATAGATAGATAGATAGATAGTGTGTGAGTGTGTGTGTGTGAGTGTGTGTGTGTGTGTGTGTGTGTGTGTGTGTGTGTGTGGTGTAGAAAATATATATTAAGCAAAAAATATAGATTTGGGGTATGCTTATGATTTAGAGTCAACAGGACCTGTTAATGAGGTTGATATGAACAATAAAGAAAAGAGAAATTGGAAAAACTCCTAGAGGTTTGGTTTGAGGATATAGATAACTGGAGGTGCCATTAAATTAAGGTAGTGGAAGACTTGAGGGAAAATCAAGTGTAGGGAACAAAGAAGCAAACATCAACAGCTCTATTTTGCCTTATTAAGTTCGATATATTAATTAGCCATCCATATAAAAATGTTTGGTGGATAGTTACATAGAGAAGCCTGAGTTTCTGGGTAGAAGTTAAGGCAGTAGATGCATATATGGGAGTAATCAGTATCTATATGTTACATAAAGTCATGAAGCAGAGGGGGAGAAATTAGCAAATAGAATTGGTTGGTGAGGTAGGAAAAAAATGAAGGGAGACTATAGGAGGAGGCGACACCAAGAGAAAGAGAGCATTTAAAGTGGGAGGGATTAGTAAGCTATGCCAAATGTTACTGAGAATATAATGAGGATGAGAACTAAGAAATGGTTATCAGACTTGGCAAAGTGGAGACTATTGAGTGCTGGTAAAGGAAGCCTGATTAATGTTTATTGAGGAGAGGATATAGAGTAGGGAAATGAAGTCAGCAGTTCCACACAACCCTTTCAAAGAAATTTTGCTCTAAAGCAGAGAAAAAATATGAGCTTGTAGCTAAAGGGGCATATGAAGTCAAGGGAGGGTATTTGCTTTGTTTCAAGATTGGAGATAATAAAAGTTGACGTGTGATAAATCAGTAGAGAAGAAAAAGTTTATCTTAGAGGAAAGATAGGGGATAATTGTAGCTGCAAAGTTCATGAAGAGGTGAAAGTAGTAGTATCCATTACACAAAGGAGATGTTGGCCTTTAAGGTAGGAGAATAAACTTTTTAATCTATAGCAATAGGAATTAAGTAAGATTATGAACATTCATATTTGGATAGGTTTCTAGTAAACGAATTACCGTCTGATTACTCCCATTTTTTTTTTCAATGAAGTATGGCAAGGTCATCAACCAAGTGTATCCAGGCTTGCAAATGAGCATATGTAGAAGATATGAGAAGAAAAAAGAAGCAGATCATGGAAAAAAGAACCTACAAAGCAAAACAGAAGAATAACATACCTCGATTTTGGACAAGCCATTTTAGTGGAGCATTTAAAGTGGGAGGGAGCATAGTTTTAGGTTCTTTTCTCTCTAAAATGTAAGTATCAGAGGGCATTATTTATAGCTAAAAATATGAAATTCAAATGTGTAATGTTTCAAACTTCAATTTGTATAACCTTCTTTAAAAAAAACATCAGAGATACTTTGGGACTTTATATCTACGCTGGAGGTGATGTCAGCAACATAGTCAACTAGAGTTGTTTGATGCTTACACCTCCCACTCAAAAAAGTGGCCAAAACAACAAATAAACAACTGTATTTCAACTGGGATGACTTATGAAGTATATCGGAGAGCAGCAGGAAATTGGAGAGCACAGAAACCCAGGATAGCACCGTAAAGAGGGGAGCAAGGCATCCTGCTTCTACCACACTACTTCCCCTGCTGGGATAGGCTTGGTATCAGGGAGGGCTTCTTGTAGGGAAAAGGTGAGCTGGAGATCCTCAGAAGCACACATCACTGCCACAAACACCAGAAGTCATTGCTACAAGAGGGTTTATCAGTCCTCATAGGTCCTACTGAATCTACTGTGGACAGTTGCCAAGAGAGACCATGGCTGCATTGCCTCAGAGCAGGAACACCCCCGACTCCACTGCTGCTACAACTGGACCCAGTTGCTTGAAACTAGACCCAGAGCTGGAGTGCATCCTACGTTAAAGGTCAGTCACCACTGGCCCCTTCCACCCCTTAAGTCTTGTTTTCATTTTACCATGTTCATAAAGGTGCCTGCAACACCAATACCCCTGCTGCCTGGAACCTAGGCCTAAAGGAATGACTGAGATCCCTATATTCAAACCCACAAGGTACTCTCGTCTCTAGGAAACTCCTGTGTAGCTCCCTGGTCAGTGTGTGCACACCCCTGGCCTGATAACTGCTCTAGAGGGGACCCTGTCCCCTGAGAGGTCCCCATACAGTCACTTGACCCATGCACACCCATGTCTAGCTCAACAGCTGGCCCATCAGTGGTCCCACCATCAGAAAAAGCCTTCCATACAACCTAATGGCCTGTACCACCCACACATGTCTGACCCGACAAGCAACCCAGTATCCCTGCACCTAGCAAAGCCTCACCACTGCTATCACAGATTTGCACAGTCTAGACCACTGAGGTGCTTGTACACGTTGCAGGTGAGGATTAGAGTTGAAGAATCCGTACAGAGAACTCACCACTGAGTCCATTAGGAACCAAAGCCAATGAGTCATTCCAACCAATACCCTAGGACCCATCTACAGATAAAAGCCTGCTCCTGTGAAAACTAATACATAAAATTGGAAAAAGTGAGTGTTCCACTAGATGTGCAGATGTCAGTGTAGGGACAAAAGAAACATGAAGAAAGAAGGTGACTTGAGAACTCTCAAAGGAATATAATACCTCCAGTAACAGATCCCAAAGAAAAGGATATTCATGGAATGTCTGAAAAGAAATTAAAAATAATGATCTTAAGAAAACTCAGTGAGATACAATATAATACAGACACACAATTAAATGAAATAAGGAAAACAAGTCATGATCTGAATGAGAAATTCAACAAAGAGATAAATACCACAGAAAGGAACCAAATGGAAATTTTGGAGCTAAAGAAGTCAAAGAATGAAATAATAAATACAATTGAGAGCTTCAATAACAAACTAGTTCAAGCAGAAGAAAGAATGTCTGAATATAAAACAGATCTTTTAAAATAACCCAGTCAGAGAAAAAAATAAGAACAGAAAACAACAAAGAAGGCCTATGGGAATAGAAAACAACAAAGAAGGCCTAAGGGAATTTATAAAACAACCAGAAAACAATTAACAAACTGGCAGAAGTAAGTTCATACCTATCAGTAACCTTGAATGTAAATGGATTACATTCTTTAGGGAAAGCTATAAAGTAGATGAATGCATTAAAGAAAACCACAGGCCGGGCGCGGTGGCTCACGCCTATAATCCCAGCACTTTGGGAGGCTGAGGTGGGTGGATCACGAGGTCAAGAGATCGAGACCATCCTGGTCAACA
>NW_016108027.1:501999-503632 GCF_001604975.1 Cebus imitator
TTTTCGCTCTTGTTGCCCAGCCTGGAGTGCAATGGCATGATCTCTGCTCACCACAAACTCTGCCTCTGGAGTACCTGGGATTACGGGCATCTGCCACCATGCCCGGCTAATTTTGTATTTTTAGTAGAGACAGGATTTCTCCATGTTGGTCAGTCTGGTCTCAAACTCCTTACCTCAGGTGATCCGCTTGCCTCAGCCTCCCAAAGTGCTGGGATTACAGGCATGGGCCACCATGCCCAACCAGAAAAGCCCTTTTAAGAGGAAGAGGGAAGCAGAAATGAGAAAACCAAAGAGATGACAGCATGAGAGGGAGTCAGTCCAGCTCTACTGGCTTTGAAGATGGAGCTATGGGACTATTAGCCAAGGAATGTGGGTAGCTTCTAGAGGCTGGAAAAGGCAAAAGAATGGAATTTTTCCTAGATCCTTCAGAAGGAATGAAACTTTGCTTACACTTTGATTTTTAGCTCGTCAGGACTCATGTTGGAATTCTGACCTACAGAACTGTAAGAATAAATTTCTGTCATTTTAAGTCATTAAGTTTGTGGTAATTGTTAAGTAGCCATAGGAAATGAATAAACTTACTTCCACTTACTATTATCTAATTTACTCTCTACTCAGCAGCCACAGCAAACTTTACAGGTCTGCATTATCCAATATAGCAGCCGTTAGCCGTATGTGCCAAATGAGTACACAAAATGTGGCTTGTTTAAAATGGGTTGTATTATATATGTAAAATACACACTGGATTTTGAAGACTCAGTATGATAAATGTAAAATAACCACTAATAATTTATAATATTGACTTCAGGCTGAAACGATAATAGTTGGGGTATGCTGAGTTAAATAAAATACAATTAAAATTTATTTTCCCTGTTTTATATTACTTATTAAATATTTGGCTACAGGAAAGTTTAAAACTACTTGTATGGCTTACATTGTATTTCTGCTACACAGTGCTGATATAGAAGGTAAATAAAACACTATCATTTGCTTATTAAAAGCCTTCTATGCCTTCCCGCTGTACATGGAACATACTTCAAATTCCTTAACTTGAATTTATAAGGTCTTGCATCATCTGGCTTCTGATACCTGTTTAGTTTCATCTTTTGCCTCTTCTATTCCATTCTAAGGGGCCAAGCTTGTTTCTGCACAGGGCCTTTCCATGTATTGTTCACTAGGCCCAGAAAACTGTTTATCTCACTCTTCATTTGATTGAAAACTTATCATCCTTCCCTCTCAGCTCAAGTGTCACTCAGGTATACCTTCTTTGGCATCCCATTGTAGGTACATTGTGTTCCCTCATTCATAGTATGCTATTATTTTTGTTAATGGCACTTTCACAACATGTAATGATAAAGTTGTTTGTTTATTTTTTAAATTCTCTTTGAAAATGATAAGCTCAGTGCACGCTTTATTTATTAGGCAAAACACAGATGCTTAGTAAATATTAATGTAGAAAAATCAAATGATATGTTTATATAAGCACATTATAAACTATGTTTTACTGTACGGATGTAATAACAGTAATAGTAATAGAGAAGGAGGAAGGTGAGGAGGAAGAGGAAGAAGATAAGAAATTAGTTTTAAAGTCTTTGCTTTGCATCAATTTTTTAGTAATTTTTTTTTTTTTTTT
>NW_016108027.1:506157-515647 GCF_001604975.1 Cebus imitator
GGCGTGGTGGCTCACACCTGTAATCCCAGCACTTTGGGAGGCCAAGGGGGGTGGATTACCTGAAGTCAGGCGTTCAAGACAAGCCAGCCTGGTCAACATGGTGAAACACTGTCTCTCCTAAAAATACAAAAATTAGCCAGCCATGGTGGTGTGTGCCTGTAATCCCAGCGATTCGGGAGGCTGAGGCAGGAGAATCGCTTGAACCCAGGAAGTGGAGGTTGCACTCCAGCCTGGGTGACAAAGCGAACCTCTGTTTCCACAAAATACATATATAACTTATATAACACATATAACTTGAGTTCCTGTCTTGTAGGAGAAACTCAAGGTATGTTTCGAATGCGTAAATGGTAGGATGAAAGAATGAGACCTAGATCTTTTCCTCAAGAAGCTTCTAGTCTGGTGGAAAGGATCACTTGTGTACATACGTAGCAGTAATCCTTATTCCAGCCTACTTAATAGGCACTTCCCTCCTCTACTCCCGAATATACCCAGTCTGTAGAGAATATGACATATATACTGACACCTCTCTTTCATAGTTTCTTCTACTGAGAATACTATTTCCTTTTTTTCACTTATGAACTTGTGTACATTTGTCAAGATATGACTCTTAATATAATCTTCTCAGTAAAGTCTCTCTGAGTCTTCTTCCAAAGTAGAATGAATCCCTCCCTCCTCTGCCCACTTACAGCATTTTTCATATACCTCTCTTAGCTCTTAGTATATTAAATCATAATTATTTATCATTTTTTCAGCTTTAATGTGAACACCAAAAAGAGTGAGACCTTATCTAATTTATCTTTGTAATTCTAGGCCCTACAACAGTGTCTGGCACATAGTTCTCAAAACATAGTTGAATGAAAAAAAATGAATGAATGGTCGATGACTCAATGAATAATTGTGGCAAATACTCTAAAAGAAGTGAAAAAAGATAAATCATTGTTATTTTGTATACTATGGCGTCAAGTGCCAAATTCAAATTCCCCTTTTTTGATTAAAGCACTTCCTGCCTCAGTCCCACTCCTTTTTTCTCAGTTCCTATACCTTCTGTCTGTTCTTGACTTTGCCATAACCATTCCCTGTTATTATGTTAGATTCCTTGAGCATCCATCAGAGATGTGTGTATAAAAACAAGTAAGATTAACCATGGGTAAAATCGTTACCTGAAACATAATAATAACATGTATAACTAATCATTGCATGTTCTAGTTAATTGCATATTTTGATTAATTATTTGGCAGGGAATAATCATGGACTAATTTTCATAGAGATCTGATAAAAGGAAGTATTTTGAAAATGGCACAACAACAACTGACAAAAGTTTCTAATAGATCATATGCTTTGTCATCCTCAGTAGCACCGCTGGTTCACTCTGCAAACATTAGCAAATTCCTTAATCTCCAGGCACCTGCTTGAGAGCAAAAACACTGCATCTCTAGAAGTACATCATCTAGTTACCACCACGAAAACTAGATTGGTTTTATATTTGAGTGCTTCAAAATTTAGAATAACACATGGTAAATTATAACAATTGTCCAGGGAACATTTATAATGTACAATTGCAGGGAGTGGTTTGGTAAAATTTATCCTGAAACAAGCTGGCCAGCAGTCACATCTTGAAAAATCTACATTATAAAGAAAAATTTCATCATACTGGTACTTTTTCCAAGGAGTTTGGTGTGTATTATCATCAATCCACTATTACTTTAGAAGTATAATCATAGCACTGTGGCTCATGCCTGTAATCCCAGCACTTTCAGAAGCTGAGGCGGGTAAATCATGAGGTCAGGAGTTCGAGAACAGCCTGGCCAACATGGTGAAACCCCATCTCTACTAAAAATACAAAAAAATAGCCTGGAGTAGTGGTAGGTACCTGTAATCCCAGCTACTCAGGAGTCTGAGGCAGGAGAATCGCTTGAACCCGGGAGGCAGAGGTTGCAGTGAGCCAAGATCATGCCGCTGCACTCCAGCCTGGGCAACCAAGTTGAGACTCCATCTCAGGGAAAAAAAAAAAAAAAAAAAAAAAGAAGTATGATCATAATAATCTTTCTTGAAACCACAAGGTTTACATTTACGTTTTCCTGAAGTTTTAGAAAAATTAGATGGACCCGTGATAGAAGTAGCATTCATATAACAAGTATATTTTACAGCCACTACATATGCGGTTACTTTGAATAGCTGTCTTAATTTTGTACCTACCAAGGATTCCATGTCTCACTATTTCCAGAAGGCTTTTTCAAAGCAAGAATTTTACTGAATTGAGAATGGGGATGTTCTTTGTTGTTTTCCAGTAATAGACTTGCGTGCTACTATATTTTGAGCAGTTGATCACAAACACATCCACATGAGAAGGCAACAGATGTAAAGAAAAAACTGCTATATTTATTTCAAACCAATGGAGCAATGCAAGTATCACAGCAAATTTGTGCCAACAATTATATATATTCTGCTGCTGACAGCTTGGTCTGAAAAGCTGCTAGAGTGCAGAATCAGCAAGTCTAACCCAGCGGCTACTCCAAACTAATGGATAATATTTGATTCAGTAAATGAAATAAAGTAGGAGTTTAAAAACCATTTACATCTTCTTTCATCAGACATTTATTTCACCTTGTCAGTCCTTTTTTGTAGACTATAAATTGAGTAATACAAAATGCTATCTGCAAAAATGTTTTAGCTTGTTATAAAGTGAGACCACTTGTGAAAGCATGAAATAGTTACAAATACATGTTTGTTGGTGATAAATGATAGTATGTATGATCCAGTGTTTTGGAGTTTCCTTGACATTAAAAAAATGTTAGAGATAAGAAAACTAACCCAGGTTTATTTTCTTTTGAGTACAATAGATAAAAGAAACATTAGCCTGGGAGGGATCTTTGAAGGTCTTTGGTTCACTGATTTCCAAACCTGTCTTCACATTATAAAGCATCTAAAGTACTTTTTGAAAATATAGTCTTAGGCTCCACTCTGAAATTTTGATTCAGGAAATCTGAAAGTACCTACTAAGTACTGTCGACGTAAGTGTTCTATGCACTTATTCAGAACTACTGATCTAATTAAACTCATTACCCAATGCAGAATCTTCTTTACAAAATCCTTAAAATGTGGCCATTCGCTGACTCAAGGCAGTATAGTCCATTGTTGGGAAACTCTAGTTGAGAGAAAGTTTTTATGCATTAACCCCAAATCCTAGAAACTTCTTTCCAATAATGTGTATCCCGTAATCTCACATGACCCTTCCATGGTCAGACATGTGGTTGGTTCATCAGGGACTTCTTATTTTGTTTAACCAATTCTGTCTCAGGGCCTAAGGAGTGTGAGTATCAAAAAACCAAATGGCATTAGAAGTTACATTTATATTGATGAAACAAAATATCCACAGGTTTATGTCCTTTAATTCGTAGCTATGCTGAATGGATCTGTTCTCTCAGAAATGGCTTCTAATAACTTAAATGTTGGTTGAGTATTTAAGATTAAAATTTGCCACTTAAATTACAGCGACAATTCATTCAATATTGGGAAGTGTGAGAAGTTTGACTGACAAGCCCCACTAGCCTATTTATAGGTATCAGGGTTACAAATGAATTTAACCTTACACTTAGTCTGCTCCAGGCCAAAAGAATCCCATCTTCTGAACTTCCTCAAAAAAAACGAAAGACATATCTGAGAAACCTGTGCCAAGACAATCATATCACTGGGAATAAGAACAGTATTGTGAATGCCAAATATCTGAGACTGGTCTCAGTTAATTTAGAAAGTTTATTTTGCCAAGGTTGAGGATGCACACCCGTGACACAGCCCTAAGGGTGTCCTGATGACATGTACCCATGGTGGTCAGAGCATAGTTTGGTTTTATGCATTTTAAAGAGGTATGATACATCAATCAACATATGCAAGATGAACATTGGTTCAGTCCAGAAAGGTGGAACAACTTGAAGCAAAGACAGGACAACTCAGAGTGGGGAGGAGGCTTCCAGGTCACAGATAGGTGAGAGACAAACAATTGCACTCTTTTGCATTTCTGATTAGCCTTTCCAAAGGAGGCAATCAGATATGCATTTATCTCAGTGAGCAGAGGGATAACTTTGAATAGAATGGGAGGCAGGTTTGCCCTAAGCAGTTCCCAGCTTGACTTTTCTCTTTAGCTTAGTGATTTGGGGCCCCAATATTTATTTTCATGTCTCATATTCCCCCTTTTCTTTTTAAAAAACTTTTGGAGAAAGCATTTTAGAAGAAAATAAGTCTCTGATCTCAGGTTTCATCTGATATCTCATGGCTAGAATGGTTTATTCCTAGACAGGTAGGTCCCGAGTTATGAGGAAAGTTAATTTTTAGCAGGTTGTGAAGTCTTATGTCCTATGAAGAGAAAATAGGGGGAGGAAGGGAGAAAAACAACAACAACCAAAAGACCAATCCTGGAAAATCAATATAAGCCACATTACTATGAAGTCCATACATCAGTAGGCAGGTATGAAAGTGTATGTAAATAGGCTGCTGTTATTTTCTTCTGAAGTTTAAGTTGTCTAGCTTCAGTATGCAGGGCTTTACAAAAGCACAGCTTAGTTGTCAGTGACTCCAAGTTAGTAAAAATGGGGAGGGGGGGAAGAAGGAAAAATAATTGAAAACATTATTTTGAAGACTTATTGCCAAGAAAAATTAGATTTCAGTCCAAAATGTAGAAAATAATAAAAACCAAAAAACATTAGGCAAAACTAGAATCTAACAACACATGTACTACAGTTTTTGAAACAATTTTTCTCTCTCCAGTTTTCCATTTTTACTAAAGACAAATCATGGTAGCACTGATTTGCTTTATTATACTTGGCCTGATAATTTGCATACAGTGCAACAAGAATAACTTTTTTTTACAGAGGCTTTTAAATGGACTTTGATGGGATTTTGTTTAATAGGGGGAATCTCAGATAAAACTTTTTAAAGCTGAGCCCAGCCATGGATTTGTACCATCAAATACCTATGATTTGGGTAAATTCCTCTTCTCTTGAGGTTTCAAGATAAACTTGGGGCTCCTGGTCCTATCGGAAAGTGATATTCGTTACTTACTCCAGGCCAGGACTCCTGTACAGGGACTGTGTAGACACAGTATGAGGCCAGTTTTCAAGGGGCTTTCATTGGCTCAATAATTCAACTTTGATTCCTTAAAGGAAAGTACAGCATTCTAGTCAAAGCCTTGGTAAAATAGCCAGTTTCTCAGATTGTGTCCTGTTATAAAGAAAAACAGATTGTTATTGCACTTGTGCAAATAAATGTATTGCCATAAGTTAAGAATACTCATAAATAGCTTCCAAATACTGGAGAAATTAGGCAAAGACAAATATGTTCCAAATTTTGTTCATAGGAGTATACTAAATGGTTAAAAGTTGCCAATAGCTCAAAAGAAAAGTTTCCTTGACTGAAAAAACAGAACAAAGGATCAGCAACATTTTAAGCAAAAAGTCAAAAAGATTACTTCAGTCTTCTTCTAGTTCAGTCCATGTAGTTAATTCCTGTTCTGCTTGATACTCAGGAACATTTTATCTATTCATGAGTCCTGAAAGATTTTCCTCTATTCTCATGTCACNTGAAAAATAAAACAAGGATCAGCAATGTTTTAAGCAAAAAAGTTGGAAAAGATTACTTAAGTTTTCTATTAGTTCTGTCCATTCAGTTAACTCTTCTTCTGCTTGACATTCATGAACATTTCAGTTTTGCATGAATCCTAAAAGGCTTTCTTCTATTCTGATGTAACAATTTCCAAAGTTATCAGAAACTTGTATTCAAGAGCACCTATGAGAGTTTTATAGCTGATTATAAAACCACTTTCTAAAGAAAAGCAAAACAAGACAACAGTTGTCTGTGGATGACAAAAAGTTTTAGGGCAGCTAGAGGCAAGGACACAATTGACAAGGCAATTGGTTACCTCTGTGGCACCCACAAAATTATGTTAATAATTTAACATAACACTTATTACTGATAATGTCCACTAAGTCATATTAGAATTATACAAGTTTCCCATAATTTTGGAACACATAGCAATGACATATTTATACAAACACAGTGCAAAGAAAACCAAAAGCCATTTCATATTTGACAATGTTTTCTGTATAATTTTCATACCAAATAAAAATTGTCATTTTTGGACTTCAGGAAACCTGATATCTTAAAGGATGAGTTATTTCAGAAAAAGACATAATTTATAATTTGATTTTGGAAAGTTTGCCAAATATCACAATTTAGAACACATGATATCACAGGTCATTGTAAAATAAGTCATTCATTTGACCAAAGTGGTAACTCAGGGATTTCAAAAAAACAAAAAAAAAGGTGAGAACCTTTACTTGTTGAGAGTTTTTGTTTTGTTTTGTTTTGTTTTGTTTTTCTCTTTTACAGCTACAAGGAGTTTTGGCCATATTAGAGAGGCTTTGTTACCCATAATTTGGTATTCTCACTCAGATTTGACCAAGTCAGGTAGAGTTGGTCAAATCTGATAGCAGAAAGAACGAAACAACAATAACAACAAAAAACCCCAGCAATATGATCACTGAGTGCTCTAATGGTAAGGATAAATTAAGATGAGGTAGTTGTTAAACCTTAGCCAAGACAAAATCCCAGTTCAGCTAGTTACCTAGGGATGAATCTCAGGCTGAAGACTGCTTTCTACCATCCTAGAAGTAGGAGAAAAAAAAACCTTGAACTTGTCTTGGGAGTGAACTCAAACTCCATAAAGGAGTGACCTACCTTCCATTATCATGGAAACAGGAAATCTTGCCTTCTTTGTTGGAAGCATGTAAAAATTTTTTTGAAGTGTTGTACTGCAAAATAAACTTTAGATCTTGACCAAATTTTGAGAGATCAGGGATTATCTGGAGGGTGTGTTCCTGATACTCAACAAATTGTCCTATTGATTTGAGCCATAAAGTTAGCTCATGCTTGTACCAAGCACCAATAGGAGATTTGTCAAAGGGCAGGGACATCTTTATTTAGAATCCCTTCATGGTTACCGAAATGTGAACCCCCAAAATCTGAGATAGGTCTCAGTTAATTTAGAAAGTTTATTTTGACAAGATTGAGTATTTTGACAAGATTGAGGATGCACACCCATAACACAACTTCAGGAGGTCCTGATGACATGTGCCCAAGGTGATCAGGACACAGTTTGGTTTTATACATTTTAGGGAGACATGAGATATAAATCAACATATGTAAGATGAACATTGGTTTTGTCTGGAAAGGTGGGACAACTCAAATCCAAGGTCAGACAACTCAAAGCAAGGAGGAGTCTTCCAGGCCATAATTAGATAAGAAACAAATGATGGCATTCTTTTGAGTTTCTGATTAGACTCTCCAAAGGAGGCAATCAGATATTCATTTATCTCACTGAGAACAGGGATAACTTTGAATAGAATGGGAGGCAGATTTCCCTTAAGCACTTCCCAGCTTGTCTTTCCTCTTTAGCTTAGTGATTTTGGGGTCCCAAGATTTATTTTCCTTCCACAGTACACAAACAGAGCAGGAAGTGGAATGATGCAGAGTATTTACATTGAATCTGAGGATGGGGGTACTGTGGAGAAGTTGGTTAAGCAGTGAATAGTCCCAGATACTTGGGAGGCTGAGGCAGGATAATCACTTGAACCCAGAGGCGGAGGTTGCAGTAAGCTGAGATCACGCCATTGCACTCCTGCCTGGGCCACAAGAGTGAAACTCCATCTCAAAAAATAAAATAAAAAATAAAACAGTAGACAAAGGAGTTCAGTGTGTACTGATGAGCCTTTTCTTTCCACCTTGTCTTCCTTCTTCATGGTAAGCTTAGCTCTTTCTTAGCTCAGTTCCCAGCTCAGCCATGCCTTCTGATTCTGTGGGATGCCATCCGGAGGAGTCCTATTTTGGTTGCCAGCTGGGCTGGGAAGGACAGGCTGTTTACTCTGGGTCTCCATACAACTGAATTACCTGAGCAGGGTCAGACTTGAAAAAAATCCAGGGCAGCTACTGCCGTGACAGATAACCCAGCATCTTTAGTTACAGAGAACAGACAAATTAGAAGAGAGAAATTTAAATCTTACCTTGCTGAAGAGAGGCTGTCACAACCCAGACACCTCACTGAGAACAGCATTCTGACTAAACCTTGGAAGGGTATGGGCAGAGTAAAGGAGATTGTCTGGGTTATCAGAGGTCAACAACTCTCTGCACTGAATGTAACCAGGGTGCCAAATGCCATCTTCTAAATAAGGACCTGACCAACCTATGCAAAGACAGGCAGGGGAAAAAAAAAGAGAGAGAAAAAAATATGGAGAAGGAAACGATGATGAGAGTAAAGTCAGGAAAAGGGAAATACTTGAGGATATAGAAAAAAGGACAGGGATTTAATTAAGGGGAGTGGGAGCATCTCCTCCCCCACCCCCACCTCAGGAATTATTAGGATTGCAGCTGCTCTTTTAGCTTTTTTTTTTTTTTTTTTTTTTTTTTTCTTTTTTTTTTTTTTTTTTTTTTTTTTTCCTGAAGCCAATTTTTATGGATAGAATTCAGGAAGTTTAAAATTAAATAACACTAACCAGTTTTTTGACTCAATGTAACTTCCCTCTCATGCTATCCTCTTCTTTTCCTTTGCTGATTTGTGTAAGCAAACCCATTATCTGAAGAAAGTGGAGCTGGCAGAGTGACCTGACTTTGCCTCTTCCAACCCCTGATTATTCTCACAAGGGACTGGAAAAAAGTTTTTGATTTATTTTTTAAGTTGGAGAACTAGAAAATAAAGAAGTGAATTTGTGCTATTTCTGATGACACCAATATTTTTCCAGATTTAATTTAGTTTATTTAAAAAAATGCTGCAATAAACTGCACCCTAACAGCAACAAAACTAATACCAGCAAGCCTAAGCCCAGACCCCTGTCAGGAAATGAAATTGATTATAGGTGCCCCCTCTTCCTGTTATTCTCTATAACACTTATCTATTTCTGCCAAAACATGTATCAAAATCTGTAATTTTCTTGTTATTTTTCTTGTTTTCTTGCCTGTCTCCCTCCCAGTAGAATGTCATATCCATTAGGGCAGGGATTGCTTATTAATTGTTTTGCTCCCTACCATATATATTTCTGAACTAGGAAAGTACCCAGACATAGCATGTACTCAATAAACATTTATTGATCGAATAAATGAATGAATAGTGAGGCTCTTTGAACAGAGAACAAACCTTTAGGAGAGATCCAAACCACCAGTCTGTAAAGTACTATGTCATCTGACCCCTGCCTACCACACCAACTTTACTCTCCCCTTGGCCTTTGAACTCCTCTCACACACTATATTCTACCTACCTCAGGGTGTGAAACATGAGATTTCATTTACCTTGGATTTTGAGATGCTCTTACTGGCTTGGCAACTTCTCATCCTTCTAATCTCATTATAAAGGCACCTACATGAAATCTACTTGGCCATCCCAAGCAGCCAATTAGCTTGTCCTCGACCCCTACCTCCACTCTCATTGTACCACGTTCCTTTCCTTCAA
>NW_016108027.1:515735-533730 GCF_001604975.1 Cebus imitator
AGGACTGGAATTATGTTTTTCTTTCTTGAATCTGTATCCCCGACATCAAATACAGTCATTGGCACAGAGTAGACAACTAAATATTTGCTGATTAAATGACTAGGCAAATTAATAAATGAATTGCTAATATTCTTTCTTCCACTCCTCATTGTGCAGACATGGTATCCTGAAGTCTGGTGTTTTTATACTTCTGGCATGGCCATCTACTCTCAGGCCCCACCAGAGAAAACCTTGGGCTAGGAAAGACTGGATAGTCCCAATTACACTTCAGTGATTTGAAATTAAGGTTATATAACTAATGTGTTTTGAAAGGAAAACATATAATGAAGGGAAACAGTTTTGTTTTTATTTCTTATGCTCAAAGAGGCTTGGAATCAAAGCTGGATTTTCATTGTAAATACACCACACTTGCAGCAACACAATATACCATGTTATTTTTGTCACAAACAGCAGATTTCCTGATGGGTGCTACAGAGTCCTTTGGGAACTTAGCCAACCAGCCCTAATAAGCCATTTTAATCATGTCACCTTAGATTAATTGCTATTTGGGGTCCATACTTTCTTTGGCTGGATTAGGGGACAGGGCTTCTGCAAGCTCTTGATCAGGCCTCCTGCTGCCAGCACAAGACTGTCTCCTACTCTTCTCAAATTCTTCATCTTCACCTGTCCTGGAACTCTCTAACACCCCATGACTTTCAGCAGCTGTTGCCTCTGCTGCTGAATCAGACATGTGTTCGATAGAGGGGTTTATATAACTAGGCCCTGAGAGGGATTTTTCCCAAATAGAACCACCTCATATATTTTATTTACTTAAGCGTATATCACTTCTGTCTCTGTATCCTCCCTAGTAAGTATCATGTCTCTTAACTTTCTGGAGTTGTGTTTATAAATGAAGCAGATTTGTCTGCTATGTACAGACCTTGCTGATTTGCAGCTCCTAGCACCGATCCTTATGTTTAGTAGACATTCAGTAAGTATTCTTTAATCAAATTGGATCAAATCTGAAAGCTTATGGATGCCAGTAGAGGAAGAAGAATCCAAAAGGACTGTCTTCCTAGGAAGGAAACTTGTTCATCTCTGACATTTTGAGAACTCCTGTGTGCAGATGAGATTTAGATTATGGTTTAAGACTAGCTACTAACTGCTGGTCTTTATCAGTAACAGGAAGGGACAGTCAGCAAAATGGTGATTGAGTTTCTGATTCAGTTTCTATTGAAAGCATCTAAAATAATATGTGTCCAATTCATTGTAACTAGATGTTGGAGGTTTGAAATATTCCAAAAATTCTAGTTTAAAATATTGAAAAATATGCTTTCAATATATACAAGTTGAAAACACTATATGGAAAAAATGAAAAGAAAATAGAAATTATGAATAAAATATATTAATGTTACAAAAGAAAGTAAAATTGAATCATATAGTGACATCCAGCTTTCTGTATTTTCAGAAAGCATTTTCAAATGAAGGAAACAATCATATCTAAAAGAAAAAAACTACAAAATATTTGATGCATCAAATAAATTGAACTATCAAGTAATTCTAAAGGCCTAAGGTTTCTTACATATAGACAGTACTAGTATAAAACTTTTATGAG
The DNA here is from genome assembly GCF_001604975.1 of Cebus imitator. Lineage (NCBI taxonomy): Eukaryota > Metazoa > Chordata > Mammalia > Primates > Cebidae > Cebus > Cebus imitator. The sequence goes on from NW_016108027.1 coordinate 517,330, forward strand.
TTGTAAAAATTGCCCAGTTCCAGACTCCAAGGGATAGAAACAAATATGGTAGCTTTCTTTTTCTTTGTTAAAACTAAATTTTACTAACTCCCGGGTTTTTTCTCATTTCCAGGTCAAGATTTTGTTAACTCAGACTTTATACTTTGTCCAACTGACATTTACTTTGACAATCTCAGAAGCCATTTTTGTCAGAGTTCCTGACAACATCCAACACTGTCTGAGATTCCCCCTAAATCTCTAGGGGTCATCTGAACCCACATTCACCCTACATCTGCTGTTCCTTTTATTCACTTCTACAGAAAGAGGGCGTTGCATTTAGCAAATGAAAGCAATCAGTGGTATTTGCAATTTCCAACATACATAATTCAGAGACAAAGCAGAAAGGATTTAAAGTAGACTGTCAAGATTTAGTCAGTACTAAATCTGTAGTACATTTGTATAGGTTTCTGATCTGGATGATTTGAGGATATAGTGTCCCTCCAATAGAACTAATCATTCATGCTGCTTAGTCCTCAATTATTTTCTGACTCCTAAGATCACCATGCTTTATGTAAAATGAGTGCAAAAAGGTCAGGTGCCTTGAGAATTTATATTTAGTTCAGAGACTTGAAAATTAGGTAGGCTATGCTTATGCTTGTGTTTTTTTTCCCTAAAGCTGAAAAACCTGTGATTTTCCTTTCCCTAGAGGCAGTCTGCTGGATTAGATGGAGACATGTTCTGCCCCAAAGACAGAAACTAAAAAATATCCAGGAATATCTCTATCTGAAGCAAAAGTCATGCCAAACTTTACTGAAGAAAGCTTTGAAATATAAAAATAAGATTAGAATAAGAATCCCAGAGTCCTACTCTAAATATTTTGTTTTAACATAGAAATCATTCACCATTTGGCACTTTGTGTAATACTGTGCAGATTCTAAATAAAAATGGGATTACATAAATTAGTATATTGATCAAAAATTGTGAAAATTAGCTTCAAGTTATTAATAAATCATTGCTGACCCTCAGCATGGGCAGAATGCTGAATGTTCAAGTGAGGTAAAATACAATTTCTGTTATGTAGCTCTAGGAGCATCACGAAAATATTTAATCAATCTGGCAGATTAAAGATACTGTAGGCATCCGTCATTGTCAGAGATTTGATTCAGAATCTATACTTATCAAATTTGGTGACATAAAACAGTGGTTTTCAAAATTTAATATGCTTCAGAATCAACTGTCATGTTTGACTGAATGCAGATTCTTTGGCTAATACCAAAGATAGTCTCATTGAATGGATTGGTATTGGCCCAAGATTCTGGATTTTAACACAAAAGGCAGGTGGTTATAAAACTAGTTGACCACAGACTATGTTTGGCAAACAGTGCTCTAGTAAGCCACGGGTCAGCTGACATTTTCTACAAAGGGCCAGATAGTAAAATATTTTCTGCTTTGTGAACAAATAGCCTGTCACAGCTACTCAAGTCTGCCCTTGCAGCATGAAAGCAACAACAGACAATATGTAAACAAATGAGAGTGACTGTGTTACAATCACATTTTATATGCAAAATAAGCCTTAGCCTGAATTTAACCCATGGGCTATAGATAACATACTTTTCAGAACCTTGGTATAAAGAATTAACTCTCTTTACATACCTAAAAGCTTCAGTCTCAGGTTTTTCTTTTTGTATCTAGTGTAAGGTTTATAGTAGAGAGGAGTATCTATTGGTCAACTGTGATTTTAGAGTCCGACTCCATTTGCTATTGTAAATAAAATAGAGAACAAAATTCCTTGAGCCGTGTACACAAAATAAAGGGAAATTCTCATGACCTAGTTTCTCCAGAAAATCTTCTTGGATTAACCAAGCCCTGTCTGCAGTTAACCAACACATTCTCCTCATATTTTCTCTACAGTTCACATTAATAATTTTAACCCCTGTATGACAATAATATGGAACAGTAAGACTGAACAAGCTCATTTTGATAGAGCAAGGACAAAACATAGCTGGCATTTGTGCCACCATTTCAATTTCCTACACCCATAGTAGACATTGCCAATCACAGGTAGTACTCTTTCCTTCTGAGTGCCTATATGGCCACAAAATATTTCTCAAGAATTCCAGGTATTCATTACCTTTAGACTAGAGTTGTCATGTGAGATAAAAATTATGTGTCATCCCTTAATAAGCTAGCCTCACTTTATGGAATTTTTATTATCTGGGGCTATTCTATTTGGAGGCACATAGTATTATTTCCACTATATCTTAATCCGTGTAATTATGAGCTTTGCTTAATAGAGTTCCATAATATATATTTTAATTGGTTGTCACTGTCACTTTTGTTAGACTATTAGTATTTAAATTTGAGAACTATGACTAGTTTATCATGTTACACCCTGAGATCATTCTAGAAACACTTGTTGCCAAGTTTGTATATTATATTTTCTCATTAAAATGTCTACATTCATCATGTCTATATTCATCATGACTATGATAGTATACTGAAAACTTCTGATAATAGTTACCTAACTAAATGATATTTGAAACCATATAAACTGAAATTATTGGTGATCTGTGAATTGAATAGACCTATAGTTTCTTTTCTTGTCAGATATCTATGTAACTATAGCATATATTTGAAGTAGCATTTTAGATCTATTTGGGTTAATATTTACTGTTAAAGAATTGTTTGGCTGCATAATCAAAATGTTCATTTACTAAGTACAATGTAGTTTCTAGCATTAAATGGACTCTCTTACACAGCGTACTACTGACTCTGCAAACTCATGAAGTCATATGCCAGCTATTTCGTAAAACTTATTTAGTAAAACTTGAAGAAAAAATATCATTTAATGAAGCAAAGCAATTTCAGAGCATTTACAATTTCATCATGGTACATAAAGTTCATATGTAATATGACTATATCTAAATATTTACTGAGCTGGTAGCAAATGCTTTACTATTGACAGAATTGGTTATGAAGGAGGATTTGACCTGAAACTCAAATTGAATAGGATGAAAAGTTAAGTACAGAGAAATAATACAGTCCAACCAGGTGACTTGACCCAAAGTTTCTAGCATAGGACAGCTGGCATGTGATCTGAGAGGCAATCTTTTTTAGATGCCCAGCTTTTCACCAGGCAAATTTGACAGCTGCTCAAACACCAAAAAGAAGCAGATGGACAGTGGCAACCTTCTATATCTAGTACTGGTGTTTCTGCACCATAACCTCCTTTATAGATATTCTCCAGACTTTTACTATAGACCCCTGTTAATCCTTGGGGAACATGATCTGATCTCTGATATTTCCAAGTCTTTGTTGATCTGACTTTGTTTATTTTTAACCAAGCAGCTTCCCTTAAAACATTAAAAACCTCTTCTGGCTGCCCAACAAAACTTTTGGCCGCTTTAGGCAAAGAGAGAGCATTTGTGAGAGGCTCTAGGAAGACCCAACTGCAGAAATAACATGTTCCCCATCCTTATAGTTCCAATGTCTGTATTTCAGACAGATAAGAAAACACTCTACTCTTGATATTCTCTATTCTTGACATTTACCAAGAAGATATGGGAAATAAAGAGGGGTTATAAATGAATCTATGAGAATGAAGGGCATGCAACTCGTGCAAATTTCAGAGAGAGAAGAGACAGTGGAATATAAATGTTGGTGCAAAGGGGGCCTTGCAAAAGAAAGTGGGGTTGAGAAATCTGTGATGGGTGCTTTGAATACTGCAGGAAATGAGATCCAGGTGGTTTTGGACATGTTCTGGCCAAAATTTTGACCAGGTTTATAAACTCTTTATTGACAAGCTCAGTTTACCAAACCAAGAACTTTGTGTTCTAAGATTTGACTAGACAGAACTAACCTTCCAGCAAATTTGGGTAGTAGGTTCAGTGTCTTCATTTGCCTTTTTTTTTTTTTTTTTTTTTTTACTTTACTCACTCTGGAATGTTCCCACCACAACAATCACGTCTGGTGCTCAATATCCTCCCTAGGTATTCAACCACTCTCTCTGGAATATCACAACATCTGGAAAATGTTTGGGGAGCTCATTTGCTCTAAGGTGTTAATGATGGGTGAAGAGCTCAATATATTGCCTTTCCCAGGGGAGATGTGTCTTGGGTTTAAAAAATGACTAATGAGAGCAATTCTGGATATCCTTCAGTATGGGAGAGGCATTGGTGATATAGAAGGCCTTCTTATTGGCACTGAAATAACAGTCCTATAGGCCACTGATCACTCATAAAGTCTTCCCTGTCATTGGCTGTGGAAATACACATAGGATAAATGGGGCTGGCCCTCTCAGTGTTTGATCTTGAACTCTCATTAAGTTCCTTTTTTGCTTTTGTTTGGTTTGATTTGCTTTTAGTTTTTTGAAATCAGACTCTGATAAGAATGCTAGAAAATTCTGAAAGGCTTATCTCAAGACTTTCTAGACAAACAATGTATATTTTATTTTTTGTACAAGGTTATTTGGGAAGTGGGATGAGGGAAAATTCAGAGAATTCAGGGCAAACCCTAGAATACAGATATCAATTTTAGAGTGCTAGCCAGGCCTTAGAAAAGCTACTTATAATACTCAGGGAACCCATTGCTAAATTGAATGACCAATTTGTTGTTTTTAACCCAAAGTTATCTCTCATCAAGTCATTTTCTCTATTTAAACAATTGCCTGGCAGTGGGTATAATAACTGATTTTTTTTTTTTTTTTGTCTTGGTGGCAGTTGGGAAACTAACACTTGTAATGTTATAGACCATACCCGAGCATGAATCTTCAGATCAACTTAATTTTAATAGGCAAGTTTATTTTTGTCTTTAATAAATGGCTTGCTCATTGGTATGAAAGATACATTTTTATTATCCTTTTATTACTTTCCACATAGTTCAAAGTTTAATATGCTAGTTTAGCTATGATTGGTTAAGAAATTGACACACATGCCTATCATTGAGCACAATTTAGTGACTATCAATATGTGTTTTGTTCCCAGAGTGGAAAAAAATACCACATTTCTATACTGAGTTGGAAATCGTCAAATATTTGGCTACTTCTATTTATCATAGCTTATTAACACTGCTTCTCAAGTGGCAGGAATTAAATGGTTCTGTTAGTTGCTGCTTCTATAAAATTAGGAAACTGGGTGAGATGAATATAAGGTACCATAGATATGTCCTCTAATATTCCTTCAAGCAAACATCTATGAATTCATATTTAGATTTGGCTCCATAACAATAGTGCCTTATATGTGATAGCACACTCTAATTTACTTATGTGAGCTTAATTGACTTGCAAATACCCTATTCCTTTACATATTTGCTAAGTTTCTAATTGTCTACAGTGTCATTAGGCTGTGAAAATATAAAGCTGAGAGGTAGACAGTCCCATGTTTATTGTCCCCATTTTAGAAAGAGGGCATCACAGACTCAAAGGAATTACAGTTGTGGAGCTGGGACAGAATTCCAAGTAATTTGACTTAACCTGTTCATACTCACTTCTTATGTGTAAGTACATGGACCAGACTGAAATGCTAAAGTTAATGACATGGATATGTCATGAAAAGCATGATCCATAAAAGAAAAAAATATTGATAAATTATACTTCGTCAAAATTTAAAACTTTCCTCTGTGAAAGACACTGATCTTTCATAGAATAATGAAAAGTCACAGACTAGGAGAAAACACGTGCAAATTGCTTATCTAACAAACTTGAATCTATAATATTTAAAGAACTCTTAAAATCAATAAGAAAACCAACAACATAGTTAAAAAATAGATTGAACAGACAATTGACCAAAGAAGATATACAGATGCCAAATACATGCATGGAATATGCTAAGCATTACTAGTCATTAGGGAAATGCAAGTTAAGACCATAAGGTGCTACCATTAACATTCATTAAAATAGCTAATATTAAAAAAATACTGACAATACCAAGTGTTGACAAGAATGTGAAGCAACTAGAACCCTCATACATTCCTGGTAGAAATGCAAGATGATACAGTGCTCTGGAAAATGATTTGGCAGGTTCTTATAAAGTTAAACATATACTTATCATATCAACCAGCAATCTCAGAATGAAAACTCACATTTGCATAAAGATATGTACATTACTATTTATGGCAGCAGTATTCATAATTGCCAAAAACTGGGAACAGACTAAATGTTGTTCAACATGTGAATGAATTTTTTAAAATGTGGTGTAACCACACAATGAAATACTACTTTGATTGGGTGCAGTGGCTCATGCCTGTAATCCCAGCACTTTGGGAGGCCAAGGTGGGCAGATAACTTGAGGTTAGGAGTTTGAGACCAGCCTGGCCATCATGGTGAAACCCTGTCTCTGCTAAAAACACAAAATTAGCCACATGTGGAGGTGTGTACCTATAGTCCCACCTGCTCAGGAGGCTGAAGGAGGAGGATCACCTGGACATGGGAGGCAGAGGTTGCAGTGAGCCGAGTTCACGCCACTGCACTCTAGTCTGGGCTGGCAGAGTGAAACTCTGTTTCAAACAAACAAAAAAGAAAGAAATGCTACTTAACAATGAAAAGGAACAAAATTTGTTTATTTTTGATGGGGTTGTTTCTTTCTCATAAATTTGTTTATGTTCCTTCTAAATTCTGGATATTAGACCTTTGTCAGATGGGTAGATTGCAAAAATTTTCTCCCATTCTGTAAATTGCCTGTTCACTTTGATGATAGTTTTCTTTGTGGTGCAGAAGCTCTTTAGTTTGATTAGATCCCATTTGTCAATTTAGCTTTCGCTGCAATTGCTTTTGGTGATTTTATCATAAAATTTTTGCCCATGCCTTTGTCCTGAATGGTATTGCCCAGGTTTTCTTCTAGAGTTTTTATAGTTTTGGGTTTTACATTTAAGTCTTTAATCAACCTTGAGTTAATTTTTATATGAGATATAAGGTAGGGGTCCAGTTTCAGTTTTCTTTATATGGCTAGCCAGTTTTCCCAGCACCATTTATTAAATAGGGAATCCTTCCCCCATTGCTTATTTTGTCAGGTTTGTTGAAGATCAGATGGCTGTAGATGTGTGGTCTTATTTCTGAGGTCTCTATTCTGTTCCATTGATCTATATGTCTGTTTTGGTATCAGTACCATGCTGTTTTCGTTACTATAGCCTTGTAGTATAGTTTGAAGTCAGGTAGCATGATGCCTCCAGCTTTGTTCTTTTTGCTTAGGATTGTTGTGGCTATGTGGTCCCTTTTTTGTTTCCATATGAAATTTAAAGTAGTTTTTTAAAAAATTCTGTATAGAATGTCAATGGTAGTTTGGTAGAAACAACAAACATGAAAAAAAGCTCAGTATCACTGATCAAGAGAGACATGCCAATCAAAACCACAATGAAATACCATCTCATGCCAGTCAGAATGGCAATTATTAAAAGGTGAAGAAATAACATATGCTGGCGAGGCTGTGGAGAAATAGGAATGTTTTTACATGGTTGATGGGAATATAAATTAGTTCAACCATTATGGAAGACAATGTGGCAATTCCTCAACCAGCAATCTAGAACCAGCAATGTCATTTGATCCAGCAATCACATTACTGGGTATATGTCCAAAGAAATATAAATCATTCTATTATAAAGATATATGCACACATATGTTTACTGCAGCACTATTCACAATAGCAAAGACATAGAACCAACCCAAATTTCCATCATTAATAGACTAGATAAAGAAAATGTGGTACATATGTGCCACGGAATACTATACAGCCATGAAAATGAATGAGATCATGTTCTTTGCGGGTATATGGATAAAGCTGGAAGCCATCATCCTCAGTAAACTAAGGTAGGAACAGAAAACCAGACACCCATGTTCTTACTTATAAGGGGCAGTTGAACAATGACAACACAGGGACACAAGGAGGGGAACAACACATACTGGGACCTGTTGGGATGGGGGCTAGGAGAGAGAGAACATCAGGACAAATAGCTAATGTATGCGGTGCTCAATACTTGAATGATGGGTTGATAGGTGCAGCAAACTACTATGGCACATGTATACCTGTGTAAGAAATCTGCATATTCTGTACATGTATCCCAGAATATAAAGTAAAAACAAATAAATAATAAAAGGAACAAACCATTAATACATGCAACAGTATGGGTGAATCTCCAATGCACAATGCTAAATAAAAAAAGCCAGACACAAAAAGTTATATACTGTATTTTTTCCACTTAGAAGACATTCTGGAAACAGCAAAACTGTATGGAGAGAGAAGAGATAGGTGGTTACCAAAAGGTTAAAGGTGGGGAGAGACTGAATTCAGAGGCCAGCATGAGGGCAATCTCAGGTGTGTTAGAACTGGCCTGTATCCAGTTTGTGGTGATGGTTGCAATCATATTTGTATGTGTTAAACCTCAGAAACGCATATCCAAAAATTGTAATAAGATAATTATTACACATTAATCCTGGCAGTTAAAATTGGTTCCAGCCAAAATTTAAAAATAAATGAGGTTTGAATTTAGCAATAAATACTTCCTTTACTTTTATGTTATTAGAGACACTTTTCTAGGCATTGTCTTTCCTCAGTTCTTTCTTTCACTTTTCAGGATATGATTTAATAACCAATTCACATGAAAAATTGATGACTACTAATAGCTACATGTGTTTCCTCTAGTAGGCCCATATTCATTTGATCAGGTCACCAAAATATTAGGGTAAAATAACACATTTCCAACAGTGGGTGGGACTCCAAACAACAGCCAATGGATATAGGAGTTGTAAGGAGGAAGAGTCAGGACAGTCTCCTTTGCGCTACTGAAACTGAGACATATTTGCTTTGAAATTTCAATTTTGGAGATTGTATAAGAATATTGCTTAGTCTATGTGGTACTATAGGTAAATATATAGAAATGTAGATAACACCCCCAAATACTACTGAATGTGCTCAGATCAGGAAGAAAAATCTTACATGGAACAATGAAAATAAGTGTCTAAATCTTAATTTTTTAATAAAAGAAATCATTTAATTGATTTTTACATCGGAATTATGAAGATATGCAAATTCATTGTAAAAATGCAAATGTACATTGACAATATTTATTGTCACTTTCTGAGAACTGAGTAACTATAGTTACATATAAATCACTCTAAAACTTATGTAATAGTGAGAGTTCATTTGTAAATTATAGTATTTTTAAAGCAAAATGTCACCCAGTACTTTATTTTTATCTGCATTTACATGTCAGGTTTCCAGAAAGTGAGGTATGCCTACACAAGAATGGGGAAGTTTTGAACACTATAGAATTTGCTTACTTCTTTTTTACTCTTTTTGATATAAAGTACAGGCAAACCAGACTTTACAAGCAAACTACAAATGGTGTAGAAAGTGTCTGCACATCTATCATATAAATTCATGTTTATTAGATCTCAGTAAGAGTAACAAAGGGTTTCAAGATAAATTAGAGCTGCAGTTCTTTTCAAAGTGACCCCGGTAACAATGTGTCTGAATTGAAATACTTTACCTATATTGATTTTTATTTTCATGTCAAGTTTGAAAAATATTTCAGGTGTATTTTGAGGGTACATAAAGCATGTATTCCTAATTGTATTTACTTTTTTTGCTACTGTCTATGTCAGATGTACTGGAAACATAGGGATTACTAAAATAAACTAAAACATGGCATTATTACCTATCTAGAAACAGGTGTTAGGAACTCTGAATTTTGGGTTCTATATATCCAGTTTCAATCTTACTGATCAATTCTGTTAAAAAGCAATCCAAACCAGAATTTTCTCTGAGGAGAACAACAGTAAAATATAAAGTGTTAGCGTGGGTTAAAAAAATAGTTGAGTGGATGAATATTTAGTCACAGCCATTAACCTTTAATTTTAATGGTTTTGATTAAGGAAGAAGCCTTTGTTTTTAGTGTGACACTTAAGTAAATGAATGGTTTGATCAAAATTTACTATTATAGGTTAAAAGTATGAGATGAATAACAGAATACCAAAGAGGCCAGTCAAGCTACTGAAGAAATGGTTTCAACCTAATAAAGAGCGTACCTCATCAAACTTAATCATGACAAGCCTAAATATTCCCATTTCATCAAAATAAAATGGCTGTAATTAAGTGTTTTAAAATCAATGTTATCAACTCTTCATTCATCCAGGCATTCTGGGCCCTGCTCCCCAACTTCAAACAACTTCCACCTCTGCCTAGTCCCTCTAACTAGGGAAACGTACCAGAGTAAGTGAAGATTTGAGCAATGGCATAGAGGTTGATGACTTGAGAAATAATGACCTAAGTATCAGATAATGGGTATGTACCAAGGATTAAGCAGAGGCTTTGAGTAGAAAAAAGGAGATGTTTGAATTAACATAAGATATAATATCCTGAAGCAGCCAGCTCCAGATAAAAGAATCAGGGATATTAAATCAGGAGGAATTAGTAGAAAGAAGTAAAAGACCAAACTTGATGACCCAAAGGAGTAACTATTTAAAATTCTGTTTTGGGGTTACATTAGAAGATTATGTAGGGATGCGGTATATGAGTACATCAGGGAGTAGTGGAGTGTTGGACAAAAAGAACCATGGAAATATAGAATGCCTTTTTGTGCCCATAATTTAGGCTAAGCCGACATCGTTGTGGCTTTTGCTTCTGTTAGATGGGCTGTATTTGGTGAGTTCCAAGAGATTTGGCTTTTCTTAAAATTGAGTTCTTCAAGACTCAGAGTCACAAGATTACAGGATATTTATGTGGAATCCATCCTCTCCCATTAGTCTTCACAACCTCAAGGAGAAGACAAATAACTGAGAATAAGGAATTTATGCAGACCTCAGGTTCATATAGAGGTCCCTCTTTCCTGTCGGTTAGTAACCTGCTTGTATGTCTGATATTGTTTGGCTGTGTGTCCCCACCCAAATCTTATGTGGAATTGGAATCCCCAGGTGTCAAGAGAGGGACCTGGTGGAAGGTTATTTGATCATGGAGGCGGTTTTTCCCATGCTCTTTTAGTAGTAGTGAGGGAGTTCTCACAAGATCTGATGGCTTAAAAGTGGCAGTTTCCCTGGCACTCCCTCTCTCTCCTGCCTCCAGGTAAGACATGCCTTGCTTCTCCTTCACCTTCTGCCATGATTGTAAGTTTCCTGAGGCCTTTCCAGCCATGAGGAACTGTGAGTCAATTAAACCTTTTAGTTTATAAATTACTCAGTCTCAGGTAGTATCTTTATAGCACTGTGAAAACAGACTAATGCAATTTTCCTATCCTGTTGCCATTTGTGAGCTTGAACTTTATCTCTTCTGACTATGATCTTGGCTTGGATATTGGCTCAGCTCTTGTGTGTTTATGACCTAACTTCCTTTTCGCTGCATCTGCTTTACTTCAGATCCTGATTGATTCTGTATGTTTGAGCCTAAAAGCCAGACCACAAGTCCCAATTGCATTGTGCAAATATTTGGCATTTTTGTAAGACTCTACTATGATTCCTGTTAATCCTACAATGGCTCAATCAGAAGTGCCCACGACCCTTCCCTTTGCAATATAACTTGCTATACAAAAAAAAATTGGGTAAGAAGAAGGATGGAAGAAAAAATGATACTAAGGAGACATTAAGGTATCCCAGAGAACTTCCTTAACATTTTGTCTATTATTCTACAAGAACCATCTACTCTTATAAAATATTTTTTTTTACAGGTTAGAGAAAAACACATTGCACTACATGGGACGGATAATTTTTCTGGCTCAGAGTGATGATATGTATGTGTATGTCTGGAAAGGAGCCAGGCTCAATGAGGACAGCAAATATCAATGAGAATAGGATAGGAAGTTGAATTTGAATGTTATTTTGGATAATGAAAAACATCTGGTGACCTTTGCAGACTACTAAATTAAATCTGAGTTAAAACATGGTTTGGGGCTTTAGGAGCCAGAGTCCACAGATATATTTCTCTGTTGATAACCATTTGTGATAGAAGAAACGAGGTGAGGAATGCCTACTTGAATGTCTTTCACAGCTAAATTTAAATATACAGACTCAGAAAGAAACAGTCATGGAGGTTTACTTTTAAAAATAAATTCATATACCATCTCAGAAAACATCCCCCAAAATGACAGTATGTGAAGAGTTGTACCCTTGGAAAAGGAATTCAATTTTGAATTACCTATACTATAGTCCTTGAAAGTCTTTAGTCACTTTCATCCAATGAAAAATGGAGATGTTTGACTTAGTGACAGATGATCTGCCCAACAATGTTTTCTTTCTTCTATTGCTGCTTCAATTGTATATTTCCTGAATTAGTTGTGATTGATGATAGCATTTTAAGCACTTGATAGTTTTTTTTCTGGTGAAAAGATGGCATAATTTAACTATATTAATAGTTTTAGGTTTAAGTGTAGCACAATATATTTTTATAATCCTTCAATAGTGAAGACACAATTTATACAAATGGATTCATTCTGTCTTTAGACCAAGCAACTCTGACAAAGGAATGTCATTTAAAGTAATGTTGCTCATCCTTCAGAGATGTGAAAACTGAAGGCTACATTGCTCTGATATGAAATAGCTTTGGAATTTTGAATGCCTGGCAAAATTTGTATATGCCACTAACAGTAACTTAAATGGTTTGTACTGCTGGAGCCACATGTTCTCTGGAGGGAAAAATATCACCAGCTGCTGTAATTTTCACATCAGTAATAGGAATAAAGAAACAGTTTTGTTCAGAAACAATACCTTCCCTAATAACTGGTCATGGAATATTCAGTCGGTGATATGGCTTGGCTGTATCCCCACCAAAATCTCACTTTGAATTGTAATAATTCCCACATGTCAAGGGTGGGGCCAGGAGGAGATAATTGAATCATGGGGGCAGTTTCACCATACTATTCTTGTGGTAGAGAATAAGTCTCAGGAGATCTGATGGTTTTATAAATGGGAGTTCCCCTGCACAAGCTTTCTTGCCTGCTACCATGTAAGATGTGTCTTGCTTCCCCTTTGCCTTCTACTATGATTGTGAGGCCTCCCCAGTCATGTGGAACTGTGAGTCCATTAAACCTCTTTTTCTTTATGAATTACCTGGTCTAGGGTATTTTATTGTACTTTAAGTTCTGGGGTACATGTGCAGATCTTGCGGGGTTGTTACGTAGGTGCACACATGCCATGGTGGTTTGCTGTCTCCATCCCTCCATCACCCATATCAGGCAAATTAGTTCAACTATTGTGGAAGACAGTGTGGCAATTCCTCTAGGATCTAGATATAGAAATTCCATTTGACCCAGCCATCCCAGTACTGGGTATACACCCGAAGGATTATAAATCGTTCTATTATAAAGACAAATGCACAGGTATGTTCATTAGGGTATTCTTTATTAGCAGCATGAGAACAGACTAATGCAATCAGTGTCAATGTTTATTATTAATAACATAATCGTGTACAGCGTAAAGTGTTAGTACTTACAACAGACTAGAAACCTGCTATTTTACCTCAGGAAGTATTATTTGGAGTCTGGCACATATCAAATTTAGGGTGACTATCCTAAAACCTTAGAAGAAATAGCATTAACTGTTATTTTCTACTTAGTGTATTCCTTCCTGCAGAATATTAGCTTATGCTCTTACTTAGTGAATGTCACAGTAGGGGAGAAAATATAAGAGCATACCCATATAGTCTCCTTTGGTGTAACTACCACATCATAGTATCTTAGTGTTATCTGAAAGTCAATAGCTAAGTTTTGTAAATGGAGTTGAAAGAGAACTAGGGAAATTAATTGATGTGATTATCTTTCAGTAGTGCTGTATAATGAAGTATTTACTTAAGCTTGTAGGCCTTGAAGTGAACTCTTAACATTTCTAATATTGAATGAACCCAGACCTCTCTTAAAGCATGTCAATTCATACATATTATACTTATAAGATTCAAATATTCTCTCATACTGATAGTCTTAAACTGAGATGTAGTTAGCTTATCAATATCAAATTAAGAAATGACAAGCTCCCAGACATATAAACATGACCCTGACAAATGAATGTGCTGGAAGCTGGATCTTATGTATAAGAAATAGCTTATACATAATATTTAAGAGATGTTGATTGTATAACTGTATGAATTTATCCAAATCTTTGGTATGAGTTTCTGTGGAGCCTTTGGATGGTACCTCATCAAGTTCAGGGACATAACAGGACTTCTAAAGTGATAGCTTTGGAAGAACAATTATTTGACAGGGATAGTAGTAGGGATCCATTCTGACATAGGTTTGAAGACTAGTCTTAATGCTAAAACATTTCCACACAAATAATTTTATTTATATTATTCATAAGTAATAGCTACAAAAAGGCTCATTATTATGAATTGGGTTCTTATTATATATCAGGGGTATAAAAAAGTGCATTCTTCTGATCCTAGCTCTAGGCAAACAAATTCATAAGGTGCAAACACTGTGTAATCCCTTTAATACTGTCCTCTATCACTATTCACAAATGTTAGCTCCCTATTATCCCAAACTTGGTGGCATGTTTTAAAATCTGTCCCTGACCTGTAAAGGCCCCAAATGATACCAGCCTCCCATCTCTTGAACGCTTATATTTTTACCTCTGACAGAAGGACATGTAAAGGTCTGCCTACATTTCTATTATTTACACCTGATCATTTGTAGCATTTCACACCCTAATCCACCTAGTAATGTGAAGCAGAAGCTCTGGACCCAAACTGTATTGACATATGCCATATGCTGGATCCCTTTTACTTGTAGTGAGGACAAAGAGTCTTCATACAGGCTGGGCATGATGGCTCACACCTGTAATCTCAGCACTTTGGGAGGCTGAGGCAGGCAGATCACTTGAGGACGGGAGTCCTAGACCAGCCTAGGCAACATGGTGAAACCCCATCTCTTCTAAAAATACAAAAATTAGCCAGGTGTGGTGGTGGGCGCCTGTAATCCCAGCTACGCAGGAGGGTGAGGCAGGAGAATTGCTTGAATCCAGAAGGCAGAGGTTGCAGTGAGGCGAGATTATACCACTGCACTCCACCCAGGGCAATAGAGCAAGACTCCATCTCAATCAATCAATCAATCAATAAAATAAAAATAAAGAGTCTGGATAGGGAAAATGTGGCACATATACACCATGGAATATTATGCAGCCATCAAAAACGATGAGTTTGGGTCCTTTGTAGGGACATGGATGAACCTGGAAACCATTATTCTCAGCAAACTGACAGAAGAGCAGAAGATCAAACACTGCATGTTCTCACTCATAGGCGGGTGTTGAACAATGAGAACACATGGACACAGGGAGGGGAGCACTACACACTGGGGTCAGTTGGGGGGAAATAGGGGAGGGACGGTGGGGGGTGGGGAGCTGGGGAGAGATAGCAAGGGGAGAAATGCCAGATGTAGGTGATGGGGAGGAAGGCAGCAAATCACACTGCCACGTGTGTACCTATGCAACAATTTTGCATGTTCTTCACATGTACCCCAAAACCTAAAATGCAATAAAATAAATAAATGGGAAAAAAAAGAGTCTTCATACAAAGGGTAGATTATAACCTGTGGTACTTTGTAGATACAGTCTTCATTGGATTGACAATGTAAATGTTTCTGATTAATTTCTTAAAACATTTTTTATTGTGGATACGTAGTAGGTATATGTATTTATGGGTAAATGAGATATTTTGGTATAGACAAGCAATCTGTAATAATCACAACATGGAAAATTAGGTATACACCCCTCCAGCATTTATTCTTTGTGTTACAAATAATCCAATTATACTTTTTTAGTTACTTTAAAATGTGCAATTAAATTATTATTGACTATAGTTTCTGTGTTGTGCTATCAAATACTAGGTCTTATTTATCCTTTCTGTTTCTTTTGTACCCATTAAGCTTCTCCACTTTCCCCACAATCTGAATTTGAAAGTATTTCCTCATCCTCTATGACTTGGAATAGTTTCAGAAGAATGGGTATTAGTTCTTTAAATGTTTGGTAGAATACAGCAATGAAGCATCAGTTCCCAGGCTTTTCTTTTCTGGGAAACTTTTTATTATGGCTTCTATCTTGTTACTTATTCTTGGTCTGTTTGGGTTTTGGATTTCTTCATGGTTCAATCTTGATAAGTTGTATGTGTTTAGGAATTTATCAACTTATTCTAGATTTTCCAATTTATTGGCATAACTTACTTATAATAGCCGTTAATGATCATTTGAATTTCTACAGCATCACGTATAGTATCTCCTTTTTCAACTCTGATTTTGAGTCTTTTCTCTTTTCTTCTAAGTTGGGCTAAATATTTGTCAACTTTGTTTATCTTTATAAAAAAATAAATTTTTGTTTCCTTGATTGTTTTTATTATTTTCTTTATTTCAAATTCATTTATTCCTGCTTTGGTCTTTATTATTTCTTTTCTTCTACTAATATTGTGTTTGGTTTGCTCTGACTTTTGTAGTCTTTTTCTTTTCTTTTCTTTTTTTCTTTTTTTT
>NW_016108027.1:534620-541802 GCF_001604975.1 Cebus imitator
GTGTCAAGTGTATATATATTTAAAATTGTTATATCCTCTTGCAGAATTGCCCCCTTAGTCATTATATAATGACCTTCTCTGTCTCTTTTTATAGTTTTTCTGTTAAAATCTATTTTGTCTGATATTAGTATGGTTGTTCTTACTCTTTTCTGGTTTCCATTGCCATGGGATATCTTTTTCCATCCCTTTATATTCAGCTTACATGTATCTTTCTAGGCAAAGTGTGTTTTTGTAGGCAACAGATCTTAGAGTCTTATTTTTTCATTTTTTAGTCACTCTACATCTTTTGATTGGAGAGTTTAGTCCATCTACATACAATGTTATCATTGACACATAAGGACTTATTCCTCCCATTTTGTTATTGTCTTCTTACTGTTTTGTGGTCTCCTCCTCTTTTTTACTTCTTTTATGTCTTCCTTTTAGCATACTTGATTGTCTCTGCTGGTATATTTTAATTACTTGATTTTTATTTTTGTGTGTATCTGCTGTATTTTTTTTTTAATTTGAGGTTACCATGAGAGTTGCAAATACTATCTTATAACACATTATTTTGAACTGATGACAACTTAACACTGATTGCATAAACAAACAAACCAGCATGCAGAAGAAAATTAATAACAACTCCGCAATTCAACTTAGTTCCTCCACCTTTTAACTTTTTTTATTTCTCTTTATGTCTTATTGTTGTATATGTTGAAAAGTTGTTATAGCTATTATTTTTGATTGGTTCATCATTTAGTCTTTCTACTTAAATGAAGAGTAGTTTACACACCACAATTAGAGTGTTATACTGTTCTGCGTTTTTCTGTGCATTTACTGTCACCAGTGAGTTTTGTACATTCAGGTGATTACTTCTTGCTCATTAATGTCCTTTTCCCTCAGATTGAGGAACTCCCTTGAGCATTTCATATAGGATAGGGCTGGTGTTGATGAAATACTTTACCTTTTATTTGTCTGGGAAGGTCTTTATTTCTCCTTCATGCTAAAAGGTTTTTTTTTTTTTTTTTTCCAGATATATTATTCTAGGGTAAAATATTTTTTTCTTCAACACTTTAAATATGTCATTTCAAATGTCTCCTGGCTTGTAAGGTTTCCACTTAAAACTCTGCTGCCAGATATATTGAAGCTCCACTATATGTTATTTGCTTCTTTTCTCTTATTGTTTTTAGGATCCTTTTATCTTTTACCTTTGGGAGTTTGATTATTAAATGCCTGAGGTAGACATCTTTGAGTTAAGTGTGCCGGGTGTTCTATAATCTTCTTGTGCTTGAATGCCGACATTTTTCTCTAGGTTTTGGAAGTTCTCTGACATTCTTGCTTTGAATAAACTTTCTCCCATTGTCTCTTTGTCTACCTCCTCTTTAAGTGCAATAACTCTTAGATTTGTACTTTCCAGACTTTTTTTTCTCTAGATCTTGTAGGTGTGCTTGTTTTTTTCCTTTTGTCTCATCTGACCATGTATTTTCAAATAGCCTGTCTTCAAGCTCACCAATTCTTTCTTCTGCTGGATCAGTCCTGCTATTAAAAGATTCTGATGCATTCTTCAGTCCTGCTATTAAAAGATTCTGATGCATTCTTCAGCATGCCAATTGTATTTTCATCTCTATAAATTCTGCTTCATTTAAATTTATCTGATAGAATTCTGAATTCCTTCTATGTGTTATATTTAATTTCTCTGAGTTTCCTCAAAACAGCTATTTTGAATTGTCTGTCTGAAAGGTCACATATTTCTGTTTCTTCCAGATTGGTCCCTGTTGTCTTATTTATTTCATTTGTTGAGGTCATATTTTCCTGGATGGTGTTAATGCTTATAAATGTTTGTCAGTGTTTGGGCAATGAAGATTGAGTATTTCTTATAATTGTCACAATCTGGGCTTTTCTCATGTCTTTCTTGGGAAGGCTTTCTAGGTATTCAACGGGTCCTGGGCCCCAAGATCAATAGCACTGTGGTTTTTGCAGACTCATAGGGGTACTGCTTTGGTGGTCTTGAATAAGATCCAAAAGTATTCTCTGGATACTGGGTAGAGACTTGTTCTTTTTCCTTACTTTATCCGAAACAAATGGTGTTTCTCTCCCTGTGCTGAGCCACCTAGAATTGAACATAGAGCGATGCAAGCACCCCCATGGCCACTACCACTGGGATTGCAATGGGTCAGAGCTGAAGCCAGCAGGGCACTGGGCCTCACCCAAAGCCCTTCCCTTTAGTGTGGTGAGTTCACCAAGGCCCTAGGCGTGTTCAGATATGCTGTTTGGGAGCCACGCATTGGAGTAAAAAATATTAGGTCACCTGATGTTTTATTCTACTGTTTCAGCCATTGGGATGGGTAATTCTCCTCTGGATAGGGGTAATCCAAATGCTCCCTCCATGCATGGGTCCTGGCTAAGCCCAACATGGCTTTATTCTTCATTGTGATAGAGCAGCACTGAGTTCAGTATAAAGTCCCCAAGTCACTGCTCTCTCCCTCTGGGAGATGGGGGAGTGGTGGCATAGGCAAATCAAGACTGCCTCTTCTGCCCTCCTAAATACCACTTTTGGTGAAAGTAAGTTAACACCAGGTACTCTGATTGTCCACCTGATATTTAATTCTTGTAATAGTGCTTCTCTGTGTTAAAATATGATGTTTCAGAAGTGGGGAGGAATGGCATGCGCATTGATTCTGTCATCTTGCTTTGCCATCCTTGATTGTCTTCCAATTCAGTCTAACAGCCAATCAGCAACCATTTGAATCCATTAGGCCAGTAATAAATTTAGACTTTGCTTGTCTGAGGCTAGCCATAGTCTCTCTGTTGTCCTCATTGAGCATTTAATAAATAGTTTCAGTGAAGAACTCTGGAAGGAAGGAGTACAAATATTTGTATTGAAGTTTTCAGTATGTATTTCTGGGGAATTTGCAAGAGTTCATGTTTGCAAGAAAATAAACTTTGAGTAATATAGAGTAATAATCTCTTCCATTTTAGTAAATTTTTTACAGAGAACATTCACACATATTAAAAGACTTTATTTCCACAACACCATTGTGAGGATAGTAGGATAGATATTGTTTCTATTTTACAAATGAAGAAATGTAACGAACTTTGTCAAACCAGATGTAAATGATGAAGACCACAACTCAATCCTAGGTCTGTGTGTGTGTGTGTGCACCTGTGTGTGTGTGTGTGGCGGGGGGACTTTACTGCTCTGTTAGAATTATGATTGTTAGTGTTGGTATGAGGTTTTTTCCCCAGTGAGATGGATCAATTGATGGCATTGCTAACTTATGTCTTCTTATACTTTCACAGTGTACTCTCATGTCCAGAATGTTCTCTCCCTTTTCTCCTAGGCTTATCTCCTCCATAAAAACTCTGATATTTGCTATGGATATTTTCTCTCTCAGAACTTGTAGAGAACTTCCAGTTTATTCTCTAAAATCAGCCCTTAACTTGTTACTCTTATGTTTTGTTCATAGTGAACTGTTGGAATGAAACAGAAACTGCTCTCATTGTACAAGTGGCTTTAAACCTCTCTCTTGACCTCTCTTTTTGTTTCCATGGACTTTTCTAATGGCCTGCTTAGATTTATCCTTCCTCCAAGAAAGTGTCAGATTTTTTTTTTTTTTTTGCCAGTTGGAGATAGTAATTACTATTTTAAAGGACTATGAGGATTGAATGATAATTACTTCAAAACTGCTTGGCACCGTTTCTGGCACACAATAAATGATAGCTTTTATATATAAGGCAGACATTAAAATGTTAAAGAGGATGGGAGAAAGGAAAGATAGAGTCATAAGTATCTCTTAGCCTTCTTAGTAATCCCCCTTGGCTTTAGGCATGCCTGCATTTTCACCATTTCTTCCGTGAACATCTGTGCTTTGATTACATAAACATTCTTGTTTCCCAGATTAGGCTATCCATAATAACATCTGTGAAAAGATGAGGTATGTGTACAAGCATAATATCTATAAAGAGAGGTTAAAATCACTTTTGCATACATATTGTTTGCAGGTACCCATGTCATTAAGTTCTATTTAATGCTGCATTTGCATGTGTGCAGAATGGAAGATACAAAGAAATTTGGTGAATTACCCACTAACCACACTCAATAGAGAGATTTGTAGCATTTTTCCCTACTTATAATTATGAACTTATAGACATTATCTCCTGATTGCCCTTTGAAAAGTCCTCCAATATATAATTACTAATGCAAATAAAGTCACATGGCCTAAATAACGCTCTATAACACTTTTAAATGCATCCTACATTCTCAATTGTACCTTTTTCTATAAGAGATACTTAAAAACTATGCTTTATCTCTGGCAAAATCTCCAGTATTGAATCCTCTCTTTTATTATAAATATCACCTTGGAAAAAGTTTTGCATCCTTTAGTGATGATCTAAACTTATGTGTATATTAAAGTGAAGGGTAGAAAAACCAGTTCATATACAAAAGAAGAAACCCCTGCAATTTTGAGCAATTTAGGACCAAATAAAACTTTCTTTTATTTTTGATACCACTGATCTTTTTTAACTTCTTTTTTTTTCTAATGATGAGGTAAAAAAATGGAATACAGTTATCAGAAATAATAAACTCCAGATTGAAGAAAGTTTCAGAAGTGACCCTATCTGTTTTCCTGCCCAAACTAGCAAATAAAATTGCACAACTAATAATTTGGAACAGTGCCCCTGGAAGCCATAGTGAAGTCATAGTAGAAACATGAATTTTCAGCAACTGATATTTCATTTAACAAATAGCATTTTGACCCTTTGTATGCCAGCCATAAAAGGATACCCATGGGGATAACCTGGTATCATTGATGTATCCGTAATATTTTTTTTCTACTTTTATTGGGCTCTGTCTTTATTGCTCCTGGGAGAGTGGGAACTCTGTTTCTTTTTCCTTTACATCCAATAGATAAAAGGTGGGGGGCATTGATTGTCTTAAAGATTATCAGTATTATGAATAATAATCTTAAGCTCTCCAAGGATCAAAACTCTCAATTGAAGATTTTTCTATATTCAACTCTACCTGTCATGCATAGCTTGCATGTACCAGTTGCCCATCCCGCAAAAGAATGAAAAATGAGAATCCTGACAGATTTGGTGTTGGATTTTAGACTTTAATACCTTTAGCCTTGCAATGGGCATTTTACTGGCATTTTGAAGATATTTCTCTTTAATCTGTAAAACAGAGATTTGAAGTGACTTGACAAGGATAGGAAGATGATTCATGGTGCACATTCACTATAAAAATACAATTTGATCATTGTAGAAAGTCTTTAAATTGTTGATAATTGCCTTGCAGGAGTAACACTAAGATATTCAATGTACCCTACCTCCATTGGGAAGTGAAACTGGAAAATAGCTTAAGTATGTGTTTAGAATCTCTCCACCCCACTTCCCCTATCTATTTTTCATGAATGCCCATCAATAAAGGGTCTTATACCTTCACATTGGCACAATAGCACACACAGAATGTTCCATATCCTGGACACAGGGTAAAATCTTGGTAAATATTGGCTAATGGTAAGGATAAAGATTTCTTTGGCCTAATTTTAGCCATATTCTCCAATGTGCAAGGCTGCATTTGTCCGGAGTTCTACCTTCAGGATTCTAAAATAAGTTATATTGTGTATATTTCATGTCAAATCACTCATCTGAGATTCATTTATTCTTTCTGACCATTGACACAGTATATAATGCAAAATACTTATTCACTCCTATGTAATTATTAGGGCAAATTACATGGTCTACCCATAATTTTCATCCCAGAGATTTTATATTTCCAAAAAAATCAAATCTGTTTGATGTTTGTTGCAATGAAATCTATTGCTTAACAATTGACTGGTAAACATTCAATCCAGCCAGGAGTAAAAATACAGCCTTACGCAAATTAATAATAAATTCATTTTCATCTTACATTCTCCAAATTCCCTTTCTTTAGGGCAAAGAAAAAACACTCATATCCTGGATATTTTCTTTCATATTGCTGTTTACCTGCATGGTGTATACATATGACATTCCTCCAGTAATTGCTCTGAAGTGGGTTTATAGTGCAAAATTAGCATGGAAAGAAACAAATGCTAAAAACAGTACAAGTTGTTTAGGGTTACATATCATAAAAATATAAAGACCGTACATCCAGGAGAGATGTCATCAGGATGCCTGACTAGAGGTGCCCAACACTCATCTTCTTCACAGAGGAGGACCAAAACAACAAATAAATAAATGCACTTCAAGTAGAGTGTCTGTGGAAGAACACTGGAGTTCAACAAGGAAGGGACAAAATCTTCTGAAGCACAGAAACTTGGGATGTCAGCATAGGAAGCAAAGCACCCAACTGGGATCAACTCAGAATCAAGACAGACTCCCCATTAGGAGAAAAAAGTAAGCAGGAGATCTCTAGCAGCCCTCATTACTAATGCAGATGCCTGAAACCACATCTACAATAGAGCCTCACAGTCCTTGCAGGCCCTGAGCCCAGCATAGGGAGCTGTCTGGAGTTCATGTGGCTGTATTGCTCCAGAGACAAAACTAATGCTGGGTCCCCCACTCCTCAGGACATAACTTGCAACAATATGGTGAAACTTTGAGAACAAAGTCATACTGGAGTACATTCTCCCTGAGGCCCAAGAGCCCATGTATCTCCATATTCCTTGGGTCTACCTGTCATTCCACCATGCCAACACAAAAGGCTATAATGTCACAACCCCAGATAGGCCCAAGAGCACAGTTGTGAGACTAGCACTTGAGCCCACATGGTACCCTATACCTCAAAAAATAGGCAGTCAGCACAGAGTGTAGGCTTCTCCTCAAACCAAAGGAGCCAACATATTTGTGCTCCATGGCATGAAAACCACCTACTCAATGCCTTCTACCACTGGCAACCTTGTCTCCTTAACCAGCAGAGCTACTGTACACCGTGCATGTAGCCAGAGGCCAGGGTCCAACTCACCCAGTACAAGCTGCCCCTGGCAAGGATATCTGTCTCTATAACTAGTACAGCTGCCATAATTCGTGCCCTGCACCCCAGTGCTTCAGAACTGGCCTGCCCAGCAACCCCTATCCCCAGCAAAGCCATGTTACAGTCTTAAAAATTACCCACAGCCAGCCGGGCGCGGTGGCTCAAGCCTGTAATCCCAGCACTTTGGGAGGCCGAGGCGGGTGGATCACGAGGTCAAGAGATCGAGACCATCCTGGTCAACATGG
>NW_016108027.1:542017-578127 GCF_001604975.1 Cebus imitator
AAATTACCCACAGCCCAGACTAATGAAGCACTAGCAGATACCACTGACATTAATTACAGATGAATAAACCACATAACGATTCCACTCCTGGGACCCACCCAGAATTAAAACCAAAGCACCCTACCCTACTTACATTTTAAGATACATATGTAGGGAAAAGTACAATAATTCTCTTATAAGCTACCTCAAAGCAAAGTAAATATATAAAATGCCTGAAAATAAATTTAAAATAATCATTCTAAGAAAATATCAGTCAGATACAAGAAAATACAGGTATATTAAGACAGTTCAGCTAATTTAGGAAAATAATTTATGGTCTGAATGAGATGCATAGTTTGTAAAAATTTTCTCCCATTCTATAGGTTGTCTGTTTACTCTGTTGGTAGTTTCCTTTGTTGTGCAGAAGCTTTCTAGTTTAATTAGATTCTGTTTGTTAATTTTTGTTTTTGTTGCAGTTGCTTTTGACATTTTCATCATGAAATCTTTGCCTATTCCTTTGTCCAGGATGGTATTGCCTATGTTGTCTTCCAGGGTTTTTATAGTTTTAGGTTTTATATTTAAGTCTTCAATCCATCTTGAGTCTATTTTTGTATATGGCAAAAGGTAGAGGTTCAGTTTCCTCTTCTGCTTATGGCTAGCTAGTTATCCCAGCATCATTTATGGAATAGGTAATCTTTTCCCCATTGCTTGTTTCTGTCAGGTTTGTCAAATATCAGATAGTTGTAGGTGTGTGGCCTTACTTCTTCATTTTCTATTCTGTTCCATTGGACTATGTGTCTGTTCTTGTACCAGTACCATCCTGCTTTGGTTGCTGTAGCTCTGTAGTATAGTTTGAAGTTAGTTAACATGATGCCTCCAGCTTTGTTCTTGCTGCTTAGGATTGCCTTGGCTATGCAGGCTCTTTTTTGGTTCCATATGAATTTTTAAATACTTTCATCTACTTCTGTGAAAAATATCAATGGTAATTTGATGGAAATAACATTAAATCTAAATTGCTCTGGGCAGTGTGATCATTTTAATGATACTGATTCTTCCTATCTATGAGCATAGGATATTTTCCATTTGTATCATCTCTGATTTCCTTGAGCAGTGTTTTGTAGTTATCATTATAGAGATATTTTACATCTCTGGTTAGCTGTATTCCTAGATGTTTTATTCTTTTTGTGGCAATTGTGAATGGGATTACATTCCTGATTTGGCTCTCAGCCTGACTGTTGTTGCTGTATAGTAATGTTAGTGATTTTTGTACACTGATTTAGTATCCTGAGACTTGATAGTGGAAGTGGTTTTTTAGGTTAAGAAGCTTTTGGGCTGAGGCTATGAGGTTTTCTACATATTAGATCATGTCATCTGCAAACAGGGATAGTTTGACTTCCTGTCTTCCTATTTGGATGTTCTTTATTTCTTTCTCTTGCCAAATTGCCCTGGCCAGGACTTCCAATATTATATTGAATATAGCAGTGGTGAGAAAGGGCATCCTTGACTAGTGCCAGTTTTTAAGGTGAATCCCTCCGGCTTTTGCCCATCAAGAATGATGTTAGCTGTGGTTTTGCCATAGATGACTCTTATTATTTTTAGGTGTGTTCCTTTAATACCTAGTTTATCGAGAATTTTTAACATGAAGAAGTATCAAATTTTATCAAAAGCCTTTTCTGCATCTATTGAGATAATCATGTGGTTTTTGTCTTTAGTCCTGTTTATGCTGCTGTTTTCTTTCTAGTTTCTTGAAGTAAGACCATGGATTATTGATTTCAGTTTTTTTCTTAATTCTAATTAAGCATTTGGTGGTATAATTTTCCCTCCCAGTACTTCTTTAGCTACATCCCATATGCTAAAATGTTGTATATTTATTTATATTCAGTATTTGTATTTAAAATTTTTTTTATTTCTAGTTTGAGTCTACTATGAACAGATAACATAATATTTATGATTTAAATTATTTTTAAATTTAGTCATTTTTATTATGGTGAAAGATATGATCTGTCTCATTTTAAAGTATTCTTTACTTACTTAAAAATTGTGTATTGTAAGGTTGGTGGAGTATTCTCTAGATTTTATTTAAAATCTATTGATAGATAGTATTTTCAGTTTTCCTGTATAATTGCTGGTTATTTGTCTAAAGTTACACACACATACACACACAGACACACATACACAACTGCTGAAGGAGGCTAGAGTGGTTTCAATCTACTTAAAAGAATTGAAACCACAGCCTGCCTAGACCCACCCTGTTGCGGATGGAAGAAATACCATGGATATTACATTTATATTTAAGGTAATCATTAATTTTATTATTTGTTGCTATTTATATTGTAGTAAATACACATAACACAATATTTATTATTTTAAATATTTATAAGTACACAATTCAGTGGCACTAAGTATATTCACAATGTTGTGTATCCATCACTAACAATGATATCCCACATTTTTAACCATCTCCAACATAAACTCTGCACTTATTAGATAATAATTCATAATTTCCCATTCCCCCTCAACCTCTTATAACCTCTATTATTCTACTTTTTCTCTAAATACTTTTGCCTATTCTAGGTACCTCATATGAGTGGAATCATACACTATTTGTCTTTATGTATCTGGCTTACTTCACTTAGCAAGATATTTTTAAGTTCCATCCATGTTATAGCATATATAAAAATTTGTTTTTGTGGCTGAAAAAAAATTCCATTATATATATATATATATATATATATATATATAGTATATATATATATATGTGTGTGTGTGTGTGTGTGTGTGTGTATATATATATATATATATATATATATATATATATGATTTTGGCTTTCCATTAATCTATTAATGGATTCGTGAATTGTTCCATGTTTTGGCTATTGTAAATAATGCTACTGTAAACATTGGTGCAGAAATATCTCCTTGAGTTTCTGTCTGATTCTTTTGGATATATATTTAGGAGTGGAATTACTGGATCATATAATAATTCTATGTTTAACTTTTTGAGAAACCATCAAATGGTTTTCCACAGTGGCTGTACAATTTACATTCCCACCAAAAATGCACACAATTTTCAGTTGCTTCATATCCTCACCAATACTTAATTTCTGGAGTTTTTCTTTAAATTATAACCACTTTAATGTGTTTGAAGTAGTATCTCATTGTGGTTTTGATTTGCATTTCCCTAATGACTAATGATGTTGAACATCTTGTCATGTGTTTATTGGCCGTTTTTATATTTTCTTTGAATAAATATCTATTGAATTTCTTTGCTCATCTTTTGAATTGGATTGCATTTTTTGTTTTTGTTAAGCTGTAGGCATATTTTTAAATATATTCTGCATATTACCATTACCAGGTTTGCAAATATTCTCTCCCATTCCCTAATAGTCTTTTTGATTTCTTAATAGTGTTTTTTCTTTGATGCACAGAAGTTCTTAATTTGTAGTTTTTCTTTTGTTGCCTATGCTATTGGTGCTATATCAATGAAATTGTGGCAAATCCAATACTACTAAAATGGCATATTATTCAGCAATAAAAGAAGAATGAAGCAAAATACATAGATAAACCTTAAAATATTATGCTAATGAGTTATGATAACAGAGTTATATAACCATCACCACAATCAATTTTAAAATACTTTTATAACCTCAAAAAGAAACCAATACTTATTAGTATATCTTCTAAGGTCTTTTCTGGGCCAAGTATATGGTTTTGACCATGTGTGTGATATTCTAAATGTTTAAAGCTTTTCAAAGCCCTCTATGGACATCTCGTTATCTAGTTTTTCCTTTTAGCACTTTTTAGTTAGCTTCTTATTAATTCCCATTGATAGTGTCATCCTAGGCATCTGTGAAGTCAAACAATTGACACTGATCATTTTTGACAAATTCCCTGTGGATAAAACAGTTCACCTGGTCATAGAAATCATGCCCTGAGAATGGAGCTTTTCATCAAGCTTTCAATCAGGTCAAATAGAGACAATTTTCTATGTATGAGGCTCCTGGATTGCTCTAAACCCATTCTACTTCCTCCAATGACTGCTAGGCTATAGGATTTTATACCATGCTTGTGAGGCTATTGGTTTTTATGGATACTGGGGAGCTGGGGATTAGGGCCAATTAAAACACCAAAAAGCCTCTGTTCTGTTCCATTGGTCGATATCTCTGTTTTGGTACCAGTACCATGCTGTTTTGATTACTGTAGCCTTGTAATATAGTTTGAAGTCAGGTAGGGTGATGCCTCCAGCTTTGTTCTTTTTTATAAGGATTTACTTGGCTATGCAGGTATGCAGGCTATTTTTTTTTTTTTTTTTGGGGGGGGGTTCCATATGAAGTTTAAGGTGGTTTTTTCCAGTTCTGTGAAGAAGGTCAATGGTAGATTGATGGGGATAGCATTTAATCTATAAATTACTTTAGGCAATATGGCCATTTTCATGATATTGATTCTTCCTAACCATGTAGCATGGAATGTTTTTCTATCTGTTTGTGTCCTTTCTTATTTCCTTGAGCAGTGGTTTATAGTTCTCCTTGAAAAGGTCCTTCACATCCTTTGTTAGTTGTATTCCTAGGTGTTTTATTCTCTTTGTAGCAATTGTGAATGGGAGTTTGTTCATGATTTGGCTCTGTGTTTGTCTGTTATTGGTGCATAGGAATGCTTGTGATTTTTGCACATTGATTTTGTATCCTGAGACTTTGCTGAAGTTGCTTATCATCTTAAGGAGATTTTGGGCTGAGATAATGGGGTCTTCTAAATATATAATCATGTCATCTGCAAATAGAGATAATTTGACTTCCTCTTTACTCATTTAGATCTTTGACAAACAGGATTCCCTGTTTAATAAATGGTGTTGGGAAAACTCTAGCCATGTGCAGAAAGTTGAAACTGGACCCGTTCCTTACATCTTACACAAAAATTGACACCAGAATGGTTAAAGACTTAAACATAAAACCTAACACCATAAAAAATCTAGCAGAAAACCTAGGCAACACCATTCAGGACATAGGCATAGGCAAGGACTTCATGACTAAAACACTAAAGGCAACGGCAACAGCCAAAATAGACAAATGGGATCTAATTAAACTTAAGAGCTTCTGCACAGCAAAAGAAACAATCATTAGAGTGAACTAGCAACCAACAGAATGGGAAAAAATTTTCTTAAGCTACCCATTGGCAAAGGGCTAATATCCAGAATCTACAAAGAACTAAAGTAGATTTACAAGAAAAAAACAACCCCATCAAAAAGTGAGCAAAGGATATGAACAGACATGTTTTAAAAGAAGACATTTATGTGGTCAACAAACATATGAAAAAATGCTGAGCATCACTGGTCATTACAGAAATGCAAATCAAAACCTCATTGAGATACCATCTCACACCAGTTGGAATGGCGATCATTAAGAAATCTGGAGACAACAGATGCTGGAGAGGATGTGGAGAAATAGGAACATGTTTACACTGTTGGTGGGAGTGTAAGTTAGTTTAACCATTGTGGAAGACAGTGTGGCGATTCCTCAAAGGTCTAGAAATAGAAATACCATTTGACCCAGCAATCCCATTACTGGGATTTATAACCCAAAGGATTATAAATCATTCCATTATAAATATACAAGTACTTGTATGTTCATTTTGGCACTGTTTACAATAGCAAAGACCTAGAAACAACCCAAATGCCCAACAGTAATAGACTGGATGAAGAAAATTTAGCACACATACAACATGGAATACTATGTGGTCATAAAAAAGAGTGAGTTCATGTCCTTTGCAGGGACATGGATGAATCTGGAAACCATCCTTCTCAGCAAACTGACATAAGAACAGAAAACCAAACACTGAATGTTCTCACTCATAGGTGGGTGTTGAACAATGAGAAACATGGATACAGGGAAAGGAACATCACACACTGGGGTCTTCTGGGGATTGGGGGGCTAGGGGAGGGATTGCAGAGGGTGGGGAGGTTGGGGAGGGATAACATTTGGAGAAATGCCTGATGTAGGTGATGGGGGGATGGAGGCAGCAAACCACCATGGCATGTGTGTACCTATGCAACAATCCTACAAGATCCGCACGTGTACCACAGAACTTAAAGAATAAAAAAACAAAACAAAACAAAAAAAACACCAAAAAGCTCATTGTTCTTACTGATATTCAGCTGTTGTTTTCTTGAATGAACATTTACTGTATTGTTGTAAGCCTTTAGTTAATTTTCAGAGTTCTGAAAATGTTGACTTTGACAAATTTTTGCCAATGTTCTTGTTGCTTTTATGGAAGAGTTGATTTTTGAAGTCCTTATTTAAACATTCCAGAAGTGCTCCTCTTGGATAAATTGTCTTAAACTCTTTAGTTCAACATAGAATGTGTGTGTGTGTGTGTGTGTGTGTGTGTGTGTGTGTGTGTGTGTATTTGCATACATGGGTCTATCTGCCTATTTATATGTAAAATTTTTTTATTATGTTCATCTACTTTGATTGTAAACCTTCTGTCTGTATGTTGGTTCTTGAATATTTATTTTAAAGAAATGTTATTTTCACAACATTGTTCTTGTTCTCCTTTAAAGGTCAGCTACATTTTTCCTTATATTTTCATCCATACATCTGTGTTTGGCTTTTGTTAAATAGCAGTGGTGTAATATTCCCGATTTTGTCTTTCTGGCTTAAGCATGTAAGCAAGACACAAAGGATAATAACACAACATACTTTAAGATACAAAACAGGTTGCTATAATAATAGAAAACCTTATTTAAATTTATTTAGCATATCTTTATTTAGAAACTATAACAAATCAAATGTTAATAGCATAAGCATTTGGGGCATGTGTGTGATAATATGTTTTCTGTTCAAAAGTATTTTTTTATTATCCAAGTCCTTTAAATATCTTTTTTGCCAAATTGCTTTGCTACCCTACCTGGGATCACTATCCAAACCAAGCATCAAAATTCACAAATATATGAAAAATAAATATATACTCATTATATTTCCACAGGGGAAAAATCAGTTGGCAAAAATAATACTAGCTTAAGTATGACTATACCAATTTACGAACATAATCCTGTACTTAAGTTATTTTGGCTATGCTAAATCAGAATGCCATAATTACTCCTGGAATATTAAAGAATCCTTTGTCATCAGATTGCCCAACAGCCAATCATACTTGCTCAGCACTTATCTTGACAAAATAGTGAAGCAGGCAAAGTTATGCCTTCAGTACCTGCCCATCCGTGATTTAGTTCCTTTTGTTTCTTCTTTTACAATAAATGGGCAAGCGGGTGACTCAGGTCTTTACAAGGCTCTCCATATGACTACAAAAATGTCTTAAGAATAGACCATCTTATTTAAGGAAGGAGACAAAAACTGTAGGAGGAACTACAACCCAAATCTGAAAAATCTTATTATATGTCTTATTGTAAAACAATGGCTGCTCTCATGTCTCCTTCCTTCTTTCCTTCTCCTTGTACTTTCTCTCTATGGTGTTCTTTTATTCTTCCTCCTCTCCATTCTTTTCTTTCTTTCTCTACCCTGTTCTTCCCCCTTCTCATCCTTCTTTCCTTCCAGGCACATGTGAACCACTTCTTTTTACATCGGGTCTCTCAAATATGGAGTATTAAACACATAAATAATGACATGCTGTTCATCTGGGAAATTTTGCAGGTAATGGGGATTAGCAAGATATATAATGAGCTTGTTGTAACCCTTTCTCTTCCCCCACCCTGGAGTGAAATGTCAGGAGTCTATGACTAGAATATTACAATGCTAAACATATCAAAATAGCTGATAATGTGTAGTTACCAATAAGCAAGAAAAGTTCATCTAGTCCTTCCATTTTCATTAAAAAAAAATCTTTTGGGAAACCCATTTCAGATCACGAAGTTTTACACAAATGTGTAGCTAAAATAGTCACCTATCTATCAAAATACCTGTTAACAGACAAACAACATACAATGATTGACTCATTTACCCAGAATATAGCCATGTCTGTGTACACACAGGGACAATGCAGTTAAAATGGGTGATTTTAATGTGTTGCTGGAGAGATCACTGAAGGAACACAGGCACTTGAGTCAGACAGAAGTAGGCTTAAGTCTGTTCTCTCTTATGTATTTGCTAGTTTTTTATGAAGAAAATATGAATTTCCTATGTTATGTTGAGGTGATTGAGGACAAGAAGGTTAAATGAAATGATATATGCAAAGTATCAAATACTACCTGGCACATAGTAAGCACTCAGTGATTACTGGTGACTGCTGCTGACATTCAAGGAGTTTCCAGTGTTGCAAGTCCTGTAGATGCCCAAATGGAGTCATTAAACACTTTGCAGATTATTTCTGTTGTATCAGTTGTTCCTAGTGCCTCTAGGAAGAGAAGAACATTAGTCGCCTTCAGCTCAACTGTATATAGATAGGATTAGGGACTTGAGCAAGAAGAAGCTAGTGCTAATGACTTTCCCCCATGAACACTTTTCCTTTAAGTCGTTTTATCATCACCAAAATCTATTTTGTTTAGAGGTTCTGTCTTACTTAATGTTATCCTAGTGGCCTGAAAGGCTTAATGCCATTTCCAGATGGAAATATTATACCCTAAAAAAATCTGAACGCAAATCCCTACACATATGCATAAATTAATTTCAGCCTGCTTTTATTTCCCCTCTGAAGGCTTAGGTTGTCTGAAGAGTAAGCTTCTAGCTTCTCTTAGGCAATCTATATTTAAGAAAATCACTGATCTTTCCATTAGAATTACTTTACTTTCTTTCATTTCAGAGAAGAATCCTATCCTGTCGTAAATCCACTGCAATAGAAATAAAGAGGAATAATAGCAGAGTATAATTTAGTAGAAAGAAAGGAGTGTAAGGTGAACTATAGGCAAGAGGTCTGCAAATGCTTAATGTGACACACAGAAGAAGGAAGTAGTACGTAGGTATATGTGTGTTGTGTGTATAAAGGAGTGTGTGTAAATGTGTGTAGGAGCATATAGGAGCATATTTGTATGTGTGTGGGGCATATAATTTTAAATTGGTATAGTCCGTAGGAATGAAGCACTATGTGTGTTGTTAGAGATATTGCTTTTTTGGTTCTTGAATAAAGAGGATGCTAGAAAATATCCACCATTATCTGTATTCTTAGTTTGCACAGCACTTCCTCCCTGCTGTCCCCTGTCACCACATAGAACTTTCATACTACATCATTAATTCTTCTAGCCTGGGCATAGTGCCCAAATTATCTCATTACTGGGCTGCTTAGTGCCATCAAAATTTGGATTATTAAGGAGTTGCATGAGGCCTTGTTTCCTAATGATGAAAGCACAATGACCATCTAGATAGAGATTAATATCTCACTTGGGGTCATGTAATATTTTCTTTATTCCATTCTAGTTGCAGTCCCCCTTCCTAATTTTTCAAAATGCCACAGAAACCCATTTCATGAAATTGCAAAGTAATCTGATGGTGATGAATCACGTTTTGAAAAAAAAAAAATTGCTGAAGCTATGGATTTGTATTCCCCATGTCATTTTAGTTAAAATGAGGAATGCTTGGAATTTATATATAAACAGCATTGCGTTTTGGCTGTGTTTATTATAAAAGACACTTGGAATATCTGCTGGTTTCAATTATACTTGGCTGTTGTGTGAAGAGAGGAAAAAAGTGTCTTCTTAGATATTTGCTATCAGTTTAGGGATTTAAAGGAATAGTTCATTAAAATGGCTATTGAAAAAGTTAAGGTCCTAATGATTATTCTCAGAGACAAATCTATGAATTTATGTTCTACCTGATTAATTCATCAAATTTGGGCCTGTGACAAAGGCAACCCAGTTGTTTTAACATCAATGCTTTCACTCACTCTCTTCCCATCTTTCTTGTCTAATGTAATTATTCTGCCCCAAATCAAAATTAGAGATTAAATTCTTCTTCCCCAGCACACATGGTCTTTTGCCCAACTCACTTCTCACTACTCAACCTTGGTTCAAATCCCTGCAACACTCTTCTAATCTCCACCTACAGCCCTTACCCCCATTTTCTCTTCCCTTTGATAGGTGCTAAAAGACAGGTACAGTTTTAGCTCTGATATCATGAAACCGCTACTATGAAATCACTGAATAATCTACTTACCTGAATTTTTAATTCTGTTAAGTGTGATTCCTTGATATAACAACAGATAAGAATCTTATTAATTTGATATTTTTGGGATAGCAGAAAGTTTCACTAGTTTGTTTTTTTTTTTTTTTTCCTTAGGAACAATATGTTTGCCTTCTGTGGAATGGGTTAGTCTCTGGATTTTTTACCAATGCTGAATCAAGCCATGAAGTTTTCCCTTCATTAATAAGTATTTATTGAGCACTCAGTGTGCCATTTATCCAATGGACAATAAGGAGTGGGGAGTGGATTGAGACAAAGGATGTAAAAAGTGTGGCCCCTGCTCATAAAGACAAGAATAAACTCTTGGTTTCCTTTGAAGGAATTGTATTATTGATTTTGTAATCTTCCCAGGACCTAGACAGGTGCTAAGAGTTAGAGTTCAGGGTTCTAATTTCTGGTTTGCTAGTAATCAAGTATTTGATATTAGGCAAAGTCTCTTTATAACTCTTCAGGTTCCTGTTTATATAAAAACAGGGTGTTAGGCTAGATTTTCTCTCTCTCTCTCTCTCTCTCTCTCTCTCTCTCTCTCTCTCACACACACACACACACACACACACACACACATACGCACATGTCCACAAGGAAGACATACAAAACAAGTAGTCAGCAGTGAGAATAATGAGTCCAAGAAAGCTCGTTCTAGGAGGTAAGATTTAAATTTCATTTCATCACTTATGTGTACAGAGTAATGGTTCTTCTGAGAAATGCTACCTTAAGTTTCAGTTTAAACTAAAATATACGATTAAATTACTTTCAACACAATCTTAGTATCTGTCCTCCAACTTTGGTATTGCATACAGAAAGGAATTGTGGATAGTTTTATATTCTAGTACTTGGCTTATTCTACTCATTATAGAGTAAGCATTTCTGGCTTCTGCCAGATTCCATTTATAGCATTTTGCCAAAACTAGTTTACATACTCAAAATCTGACTACCCATTCCTTGCAGGCAGAGACTTCAAAATGTTCTGTTTATTTATAGTGCTTAGCACAATGCCAGGCACATAATATTCTCTCAATATCTTCTGACAAAGATGTCTTTGGGAAATTATATTGAGAGATAACATCAATGTTTGGGCATTTCTATTTGAATTTTATAAAGATCATAAAATGGACCAACAGAATATAATATAGCAATAAAATCATATCAGCTTCAATGTATCAAGTTCTTACAATGTACCAGACATTTTACATATGTTATCTCATTTAATTCTTATAACAACACTATAAGATAGATGCTGTTATTCTCACTTACTTATGGAGAAACTGAGGCACAGAGTGGTTAAATAGTTTTCATAAGGTCATATAGCTAATAAGCACAGTAAGTGTTCACTTAATGTCATCAATAGGTTCTTGGAAACTGTGGCTTTAAGTGAAACAACATAAAATGAAACCAATTTTACCACAGACTAATCATAAACAAGAATTAAATTTCAACAGCATATTTCTGGTCACAAAAACATCACCAAACTTCAAAATGAATACCAAAACACTTATAATATTAAACATTGAAATAAATGTGAGCTATACATAACATTTAAGAAATGTTAGTTAAAAACAAGTAAAATAATTATTAATGCCCAAATCCAAAATTCCTTTCTGTATGTAAAACTAAAGTGGGAGGACAGATACTAAGATCATGTTGAAAATGATTTAATCACAAATTTTAGTTTAAACTGAAACTTAAGGTAAAATTTTTCAGCATGACTCTTATTCCAGTTCAGAGTCATAGGTGGCTGGAGCCTATCCTGGCAGCTCAGGGCACAAAGCAGGGACCAGCCCTGAATGAGACATGATTTTGTCATAGAGCACACACTCACACACTAACTCAGACTAAGACAATTTAGACACCCCAATTAACCCTAATGTACACATCTTTGGGATATGGAGGGAAATGAGAGTACCCAGAGAAAACCTATACAGAAATGGGGAGAATGTGCAAACTCCACAGACAGTGGTCCTGGCCAGGAATCAATTATTTTTCCTCATCAACATCATAAAACAATGTTGAACAAAACATTATTTGAGGACCTTCTGTAATGAAGCTTGGATCTGAAAACATGTTTGGCTAGAAACCCTTTAACCACTATTATATTGACTACTTGGCATTAAAGGAAAATCTTTTTCTGTGAGCTAATCCATAGTCTAATTCCATAGTCTTCAGTTCCCCTCTCATCTAGAAAGAAGACAACATAGCATTTGCTTCCTTTTCAAACTTCAATCCTGAAAGATATCTATTCTTTTCCTCTTTGAAATTGACTCTACAAAAAGGTCATTTTTCCCAAGAAAGTGAAGTGAACTTAGTATCAAGAATCTCTTTGAATGGAGAAGACACATTCTCATTTGATACTATCAAGTCATGGAAATGTGTAATTTTAGATTTTGAGAATGAGATACTTTAAGAATAGATTATTAGAAACTAATGTTGATTTATTTTCCTCTATTATTACTTAAAGACAGACTTACTTTTACTTTAAAGGCATTGAAATAAATGTGCTAGGATGTTAATATTCTTCTCAAACTTCAACTTCGTGTAGATATGGAACCCGGATTTATTGGCAACTAATCAATTCATTCTGATGAGGACTGCTTCACTTACCCCTGAATTTTAACCTGAATCTGAATATGCAGAAAGCAAATTTAAGGACTAAGGAAATCAATAATTTTCCCACTTGGTAGATTTGTAGCCCAGCAAAGAAGGGGCTGTCAACATTTTAGAGTGGGAAAATTAACCTGACTTTTCTGTGCAAGGGGTTTTCTCTCTTTGTTCAAGGACAGTGGGCCTTTATGCAAATACTTTCTCTGTCTCACTCCAGTTTAAAAGTTCTTCTAGCTGTTTGTTAGCTGTCAGTAAGTCTGTTGTATTCTCTAGATTTCCTATCTTTTAAGGGCATAAGATCCCTTGAGCAGGCTTGGTGGGCATACTTTATCCCTGATATTGCCACACATATATCTTCTAAACCATCTAAATTGGCATATTCCAAGGATTCTCAAGGAATAGAGGTGACACCAATGAAAGCCAGAACTGATGGTCCAAGTTACCCAGTCAAGTGATGATTTTGTTTCTTGAATCATAAATCAGAACTCTGTAAGTCCCCAGTCATCATATGATTTATGGGAAGCTAACATTTGTGGAATTAGACTCCTTGGTGATATTACCTTTCAGAGTACCTAATCTCAGATAATTTTTACCTTTTATTTGGCTGCTTTTCATTGTTAAGACATATTCAAAATCAAAACTACATTGAGATACCATCTCACGCCAGTTAGAATGGCGATCATTAAAAAATCTGGAGACAACAGATGCTGGAGAGGATGTGGAGAAATAGGAACACTTTTACACTGTTGGTGGGAGTGTAAATTAGTTCAACCATTGTGGAAGACAGTGTAGCGATTCCTCAAGGACCTAGAAATAGAAATTCCATTTGACCCAGCAATCCCATTACTGGGTATATATCCAAAGGATTACAAATCGTTCTATTGTGTTCAATGCGGCACTGTTTACAATAGCAAAGACTTGGAACCAACCCAAATGCCCATTGATGATAGACTGGACAAGGAAAATGTGGAACATATACACCATGGAATACTATGCAGCCATAAAAAACGATGAGTTTGTGTCCTTTGTAGGGACATGGATGAACCTGGAAACCATGATTCTCAGCCAACTGACACAAGAACAGAAAATCAAACACCACATATTCTCACTCATAGGTGGGTGTTGAACAATGAGAACACATGGACACAGAGAGGGGAGCATCACACACTGGGGTCTGTGGAGGGGAACTAGAGGAGGGACAGTGGAGGGTGGGGAGTTGGTGAGGGATAACATGGGGAGAAATGCCAGATACAGGTGATGGGGAGGAAGGCAGCAAACCACATTACCATGTATGTACCTATGCAACAATCTTGCATGTTCTTCATATGTACCCCAAAACCTAAAACAATTATATATATACATATATATATATACATATATATACACATATATATGTATATATATGTATATATATATATACACATATATATGTATATATATATATGTGTGTGTGTATATATATATATATAGATATATATACACACACATATTCAGTCAAAATATTTTTGGAAAACACATGTTTTTAGCATGAATCAATACTTTATTGACTCAGGTTAGTTGGAAATCACAAGCTAAAACTGCTCTGTTTTCTGTAGCTAATAACTCTTGGCACTGGGATTATGTTTCAGGATGGCAGAACAGTCTGCATGAGTGCTCTGATTGGTTATAGAATATTAATTGGCTGCTGAGGTAGTTTAGAGCTCCAATTTGAGGTTGACAAGAA
This sequence comes from Cebus imitator, assembly GCF_001604975.1. Lineage (NCBI taxonomy): Eukaryota > Metazoa > Chordata > Mammalia > Primates > Cebidae > Cebus > Cebus imitator. The sequence continues at coordinate 556,439 of NW_016108027.1, forward strand.
TGATAGCTTTCATTTGTATGCAAAAACTTCAACTGTCCCTTCAAGAAAGATGATCACATTCTGCTTCATCTGTCACTCTTTCTTTACTTTTTAATAGAGGTAAAAGAAAGGAGAGTGGAACAACCTTTCACAAACATGATTTTCAAGATTGCCTTGATGCAAACAAAATGTATCAATGATCTTGTTGCTTCACTAAAGCATACTTATTTACTCTTTGTTTGTGCCTGAGCCTGTTTTCTGTTGCTGTAACCAAATATCTAAGACTGGGTAATTAATAAAGAAAATACATTTATTTCTTACAGTTCTGGAGGCTGGTAACTCCAAGGTCTAGAGGCCACATCTGGTGAGGGCCTTTTTGGTGATGAGGAATCTCAAGGAGGTGTATGGCATCCCATGACTAGAAGGCTCACAAAAGACAGCCAAACACGTTTTTTATAAATGACCCATTATCACAATAACTAATTCACTGCTTAAAAAATCCATTAATCTATAAATGGATTAATTTATTCTTGATAGCAGAGCCCTCATAATCCAATCATCTCCCAAAGGTCTCACCTCTCAACACTGCTGTATTGGGGACTGAGTTTCTAACACATGAACTTTTGTGGGACACATTCAAAACCATAGCAATCAGATTAAGAATTGCATGAACTGCAATGAGGTGAAGCTTTCATTCATTGAAAAATATCAACCACAGTGTATCGTGTCTGAGATTTTAAAACATTAACAGTGATTTCTTTAGCATTCTGTGAATCATTTCTTATTAGCCAAAGATAAATAACAATCTGATTTGATATACTAGCAAAATGAAGTACTAACTTCCATCATCTCCACCATGCCACTCAATTGCTTAGAGAAAGTTACTCAGGAAGACCTGGTTCTACGTGAAGGCAGAGAATAGCTATCAACTTGAGGAAATAAATATCATGGACCATGAAAGAAAACCATATTCCAACATAATTCCCTATGGTTTTGGATTACATTCTACTACATATAACAGAAACCCTACTTATAGCTGTTCAAACATGTATGTATTGATTCTCTAAAGCAAAAAGAAACAGTCCAGGGTTGGTATAGTGACTTAAAGAAGTAATCAGGGATCTACACTTTTACTCTTACTGCTCCTCTATTGTTTGCATGGGATTTCCATCCCAAATTTCCAAGATGGCGTATGGAGCTCCAGGTATAAAGTCTGTACTCCATAGAATAGATTAAAAACATGAGGTAAATGTCACCTTGGAAACAGGAATCAGGAGGAAATAGAACATAGGGCAGGGAACATTGTAATAGGAAAATGATATGGAAAAATCATAGAGCAAGTCCTCAAACTTGCCTTATCATCAGAACCAGTTGTGGGAGGGCTTATTAAAAACATGGATTTCTACTCCCTATTCCAGATCCATTGGATTATATTCTCTAGCAGAGGTACCTAGAAATTAGAATTTCAACTAGCCTTCTGGGTAATTCTGGTAATAAGGCAATATATTTTTATGGTGATGATAGCAGCTGTAGTAGGCTAACCCAATGATGTAGAATGGTTGAGATATGGCAGAAGTTTATTTATTCTCATACAAAACCCTAGCAGATGTTCTTAATTGAAGGACCTGGGATCCTTCATTCTTAAAGTAGCATCATCTTTAGTATATAGCTTCCAGGGTCCCCGTTATCATCTGTATCAAGCTGGTGGAAGAGAAAATTGAATGAAAAATCTGTGTGGAAGATTTTTACAGGTTAGGCCTGAAAGGGGTGCATATCATTTCCATTCATATTGCACTGACTAGAACTCAGATATGATCAATACCTAACTGCGAGGGAGGCTGGCAAAGGTGTAGTATAAGTATGTGCTCAGAAATAAAGGAGACAGGTTTTGCCGAATAGCTAGCAATTTCTATCACAGTAAAGTTTGGGAACAAGACTGGTCTCAGGGCCATGTGACCTGTACAGCTACATAGGGTCCTCAATTTAGAAGGGCCTCAAACTTGGTTGAATGCCCTGATGCTACTCTCTTAAATTTCTTAATAATTTTTTAACAAGGGGCCACGTATTTTCATTTTGCTTTGGACCCTATAAACTAGACCCTATTTAACTGATACAGTTTAGAAAAGAATGACCCAGAATGTGACGCAGAGCCAGAGGAATATGGCACAGTTCAGGACTTTGGGCAGTCAGCAGGTACCGTACTTCAGAAATGTTCTTTAATGAACCAATGTTCTTGGCTACCTGAGAGCCTTCCCTTAGAGTGCTATGCTATTCTGCATTTTTTATCTGTGACTTAGATGACATATAAATTATACTTATCACATTTTCAGATGAGAGGAAGTTGGGAGGGACAGTTAATTCTTTGGAGCACATAATTATTTTGAAAAATATCTCAGTAGTTTGGAATGATAGGTTGAAACTAACCAGATGCATTTAATAGGAAAAAAATGTAAAGCTTTTTGTTCAGGTCCAAAAACCCAACTGCAAAAGTACAATATTGGGATTTTATTTGGCTGAGAGCACGAACAATGTGACTAGATGGCCAAAAATTCTAATTCAGCATTAGTCTGCATCACAGAAAGGTAGGGTCCAGAACAATAGGAAGTATTGGTTTAATTGCAGTTTAGATGACATCTGAAATTATGTGTTCAGTTTATTGTACCATATCTAAGAAGCCTATTGATAGATTAGATTGTGTCCAAAAAAGGATGTCTAGGATGAAAAAGGGTTTTGGAAAACATGTCACCTGAAAGACAATGGGCAATTGAGGGAACTGTAAATGTTTAGCCTGAAAAGGAGAAGATTTTCAGAAGGGAAGGGGGTGAGAGAGATCTAGAAATCTGTCTGCAAATGTTTTAAGCATAGATATATAGAAGGTATATTAGGTTTCTTCTGTGTTATTCCAGACATCAGAAATAGAACCAAGAGGTATAACATACAAATAAACAAATTACAGCTGAACATAAGAAATTTTAATAAAGTTATTCCAAAATTGAAATGATTTATGTCAGGACATAGTGAGCCTATTGCAAAAAAGTTATCAAGTGAAGACTGAACACTGGAAACTCTGGAGGGAACTCATGTATTAGTTAGGAAGACTAGAGTCTTTGTAATTATGATTGTGTAAGACTAAATACTATTGATATGATGCAAATTGATCAGGATCTTGTTAGGCTTATATTTTAAAAGGACTATGAAGCCAGACTGTCTAAATTCAAACCTAACCTCTGTTTCTTATTACCAATGCAGTCTTGGGTAGGTCACCTAATTTATTAATGCCTCAGTTTTTACCTATAAAATGGAAATAATAGGCCGGGTGCAGTGGCTCACGCCTGTAATCCCAGCAGGTTGGGAAGCCGAGGCAGGTGGATCATGAGGTCATGAGATCAAGACCACCCTGTCCAACATGATAAAACCCCATCTCTACTAAAATACAAAAAAATTAGACTGGTGTGGTGGTGCGCACCTGTAATCCCAGCTACTTGGGAGGCTGAGGTAGGGGAATTGCTTGAACCTAGGAGGCAAAGGTTGCAGTGAGCGGAGATCGTGCCACTGTGTTCCAGCCTGGTGACAGACTGAGACTCCATCTCAAAAAAAAAAACAAACAAAAAAAGAAGATAAACATAGTATGTACCCCACACATAGAGTTGCTGGAAGCATTAAATGAATTAATACTGGCTAAGTCCTTATAGTATTACATAAGTGGTATATATTATTATTTTCCAGAAATATAGTTGGTGATAATTCTTCTATCTCTTCTTCAATGAATGTAGCCTTTAGTACAATTACATTGATTTATTCCGGATATAAGATAGAATCCTATAGTGAAAAAATATTTTAAAACACCAAAAACAAACAAGCAAACAAACAAAAAAACCTGAAGTGATCCTGAAGATATTCTCCTCAGGCACCCTGAGAATGGCATAAGAGGGCAATATTTCTGGGATGCAATATATGCATCCCAGATGCATATATTTAGGACTTTAGGAGAACATTTCCAGCTTTCCAGCTTATATATTTAAAGCTTAAAAAAAAAAAAAAACCTTATAGGGCTTTTACATTTCTTAGGTCACTTGGTCCTCATATTAACTCTACAAACCACACAGGGCAGTTACCATCTCCATTTTGAAGTTGAGGAACCTAAGCAATAGCAATAGAAAAGTTAGAAAAGGTAACAGAATTTTTCAAGGTCACACTATAAATTTTTAGTGGAGCTGAGATCAGAACCAATGTATCTTAAGTTCTAGCTCAGGGCTCAGTGATAAACCAAATGGGTAGTAAGTTGTTTTTAGACTAGTCTGTGGAAGACTTTTCATAAGGCTGATGAAGTGGCTTTGATTATTTTGCCAGTAACTTGCCTGTTTGCTTTTCAGCAAAATTGGCATCAGCCCGAAACCCCAGCCACCAAGCTTAATTTCCTTTTGGCTTTGCAGAGGTTAGGAGGAGTCAATAAAATCAGTGACTTATCCTGAGTGTATTCTCCACACAGACACTATTGAAACACACCTGCCAGCTCAATCCACTTTTTATGCATTATTATAGACAATTTTTATGCTTGTGAAGAATATGTGATCCTCTTACCAAGGCAGAAGCTGGCTCTGTGAGTTTTAGATCTGGATCTATATGTACAAGTACTGTAATAGCTCACGATATTGGAGAATTGGATTTTTTAAGAGAGTGAGTCTTGCTTTCGTGATCCTGATACTCTGTATCTTTATCCTACTCTCACTGCTTCCTTTCAGTACCTGGCCCTTGTCCTTTCAGCCTTTCTCTCTTTGGCATACTTGTTAGGTTGGTGCAAAAGTTATTGCGGAATTACTTTTGCACCAATCTAAATATTTACAGTCATTCATATACCGTGGGGAAATTAATTGTGTTCCCTCCCTAGGGGGATATAAAGCTCAATGTTCTCTTTAATTGGCAAATCAATATTTGCAACAATTTATTAAGAACTAAACTATGAACCAGGCTTCTGCCTAGCACTTTAGAAGCATGAGCTTATTTGATCCTCATAATAATCCTAAAAAGTGGGAACTATTATTATCCACAGTTATACATCAAGGAAATAGAGTCCCAGAGGAGCTTAGGAATCATGACCAAGGTTGCAAAGTAAGTACCAGAGCCAGAATTAAGATTCAGGTGTTCTTAGTACAGAGCCTATGCTTTCATTTACAACATCATAGAGTTGTGTGACCTAGATAGTGGGTGGCAGATGTTTTTGAAGTTGGGAAAGGCTTTTCTGATAAAATAATAAATGTAACCAATCATTTGCTCTGAATTAGACTGAGATCAGCCTGATGCTAATGAATATCACAGACATTTCCAAGGTCTAGGTATACATAAGATGGGGGGGCTTTTGCTCTCCCAGGAACTGAATTCTGTTCTCAAGTATTAGGCAGTGCCTTTTTTTTCCCCCCAAGCTCTCTGAGACTAAATGGCTATATGCTAGTGAGTGCTGGCTAGTGATGGGGGTGGGGGGCGTTAGCCCATAGACAAAGATCTTAAAGGCTTGGGTTTTGGTCAGACATGTAACTAGCCTTCATGTTAAAAGCAGAGTAGTAGACACTGAGTCACCTAACTGCAGCAAGATCTATCTGCAGGGTTTTCCCTCGTTTGTAACCTCAGGTAACAACCTCCACAAGAGTTTTCTGAAAAGCCGTTTGTTCTTTTACAAATGACCTGACCACTTCTTACTTGCTATAGAAACATCCAGTGGCACTAGATCAATTTGTGATAAGGCCAGAGCACTTTAACACCTGGGTTTCTTTCTGTACTTGAGTGTTCTGCAGAGGAAGTATCAGTCAAGACTAGGGAATAATGGGATGAGGTTGGAAAAGTAGGGGGTGGGATGGAGGGGTGGTAGTGGTGCAGACCCTTAGGTAAATTAGGCTATATTTGGAAGCTGCTTCATTTAAACCAGTACAGAGAACACTGTGGTGAAATTTGATTCCCCTGTCAAGAATTAGCTTGCCTTATCATATTTCAAAGACTTATTATTTAGAGTCAGGATGTCCTTTGAACATTGAGCCTAATTTCTTGACAAAGTTATATCAGGAGATGAATGATAATCACAGCTGAATAAGTGCTTATTCTATCAGAGAAAATGGAGCCATCAAATTTCCACAGTTAAGAGGCAAGTTTATTAAAAAAAAAATCGATTCAAAAAGGCAAGTCACCCTGTTTCAGGAGATTTAGATCCTGCTTTGAAAAATTCCCAAGATTTCCTATCTCAGTTTCTGGAGACCACAATTCTTGCTTTCCTAGCATCCCAGTTGTACTTAATGAGATAATCATGGGAAAGAGAAAGTGCTTTGTAAATTCAGTTATTTTTTCCTTTCTTCTGCATCCAATAATCACATCTTGAAATCACCTAGCTTATATTTTTTCCTTGGAACTGTGAGCAGTCATAATTGGCTTCATCTGAAAATCAGTTTCAACATCATAGATCGTCAACTTATATTTGATTAATTAAATTAGGTCTCATCAGTATTACCAAGACAGGGAACAAGCTTGGAAACCTCTCAGAGAGCTGCCAACAAGTGGGAAGTTAATCAAGATTTCTAAGGGCTGGGTCCTGACTTCAGTGATGGAAATGGAAAATAAAACTACTTTATTTTCAGATACTATTCTAGTATAATTGAGTTCATTTGCAATGCTATTACATATTCATCCTAGAAAGATTCTAGGGGGAAGATCCCAGCTTTAAAGCCAAACAGACATAGATTTGAATTATATCTCTGCCATTTTTGCTAGCAAGGTAACCTTGGTCAAGTGACCTTCTTTGACCTTTAATTTCTTCAACAACAACAACAAAATAGAAATAGTGGTACTCACCTCATAGGAATGTTGTGAGGATTAAATGAGACTGGGAGACTACAGAATAGGAGTCAGGAAATTAAGATTTAAATTCTGGTTTTGGCTCTTAGTCGCTAGAGATGAGTCCTTAGGAGAATAAATTAACCTGTCTGAACCTCAGTTTCCTCATCTACAAAGTAGAAATAGCACCCTGCACTTTATAGATTTTTGATGACCATGTGTTTGACTTGCTGTCATGCAAACAAAAAGGTTATTCACAATCTTGGAAAGTTCTCTGGTAATGTTAAGCTGATGTGGAGGAAGATAAAGTGATAATGGCTTGTGATTGACACCACTTTCTTTTCTACCTCAGATCCCAAACTAAGTAAGTCTTTATGTTAGAATGGCTTTCTTCTTCCTGAGCTCTAAATATCACGTCACAAATAATGTTTACCAAACAAATATTCTGTGAATTAGAGAATTATCCTTGTCATGAAGCTTTTGATTTTTAAAAAATGCTTATTTAATATCCAGTTGTCATCCTCATTACAGCTGTTAGCACACCCAAACAACTAAACTTAAGTGATATTTTGCTTTTCCTTACTCTTTGAATTACAAAACATCATGTTTACAAGCTATGAATGCCTAATGAGTTTGACAACCATAAATAAATAAACCATTAGACTCAAAATAGAAGTATCAATACCAGCCTAATCTAGTCAAATAATTGCCTTCATGAATTTTTGTTTGATATGCAAAGATTATGTTCACAAACTGATTTGGCTGAAATGAGACCAGTAAAAAAGTTATTTTCATAAAAATACAATGCAGACAATATATACTGTTCCATATGACAGCCACAATGTCATATTTTGGTTCCTTACATTTCATCTGTATTTTATTTGATTACTTCTTATGGCATGGTAGTAGACAGAATAATTCCCTCCACCCCAAAAATGTGCATATCCTGCTCTGTTAGGAATATGTTAAGTTCTATAGTAAAGGCAAATTAAGGTTGTAAGTGGAATTACGGTTGCTAATCCCCTGATCTCAAAATAGGGAAATTATCATTGATTATCCAGGTAAGCCCAATGAAATAATAGGTTTCCTCAAAAATGGAAGAGGGAGGTAGGAAAGAAAGAATAATATAATGTAACAAGGATTCAACTTGCCCTTTCTGGCTGTGAAGATGAAAAATAGCCAAGCACCAGTGAATGCAGACAGATTCTAGAAGATAGAAAAGGAAAAGGAATAGATTTTCTCCCGGGGCCTCCAGAAAGGTATGCAGCCCTGCCCACATCTTAATTTTAATCGAGTGAGACTCACATTCGACTCCTGACTTCCCAAACAGTAAGATAATAGTAAATATGTTGTTTTAAACTAAGTGTGTGTTAATTTACCAGCAGCAAGAAAATTTACAAGAGTCAATTACCATGTTTTGTCACTTCCTACAGCCATTTGTATACCTCCATTTCTTTCACTAGACCAAGCCTTTTGATCTGACTCTGTGTATTCTTCAAATTTATACGTTACTGCCCCTAACAAAGATATATACACTATTTGGTAGTGTACCTTTCTCTAATAGAACTATAAACATTTGTTAACTGACTGTAAGAATGAATGACACCAAGTAATCCCAAATTGAATTTTCATCCTGTTCTTTGACCTCTGGAATTTTGTGGATGCAGCTAAAGGTGGTATTCAGTCAATTAATCCCCAAAACTCATCAGTTTAGTGAAGTATTTGGGTTTCTTTTCTTTTTACTTTCTTTCTTTTTTTCCTTTTTTTGGTAATGCTTATATGGAAGCATTTTGGATGTATTTCAAACAAAAAATGTCTTAGATTAAAAAACACGGAAGAAATATGACAGTATAGAGTAGTGGCTATGAACTTAGACTCAAAGGTAAGATAGACTTTGGTTGAATCTTGGACCCAAAATGTATTTACTAACAATATGACCTTGGACAAATAAATTAATCTCACTGAGCCTCAGTTTTCTCATCTGTCAAATGTTGTTAATAGTAGGACCTATTTTATACATTGTCATGAGGATTTAATGAAAGAATAAATGTAAAAGTGCTTGGCATGAAATCCATGCTTAATCTATGTTAACCATAGTGCAGTAGCAAGGATATTGAACTTTTAATTCAAGAAACTTGGGTTTGGATCTTCTGTTGTTTTATTATTAATTTTCAATATGATGTTGAGCGCATTCCTCCTTTACTGCCTTTCAGTTTCTTTATATGTCAAAATAGCCAGATGAATTAGATCCCTAAGGGTTTGTCTAGCTCTAAAATTATCCATCCTTGAGAATCATATTATAATTTTAGGCATCACTATCTAAGCCAAATTTCTAGATCCTGACAGATCAGTAATCACAGAACCAAATGATGATCTCGAAGGAAGGTAAAAATTGACCCATCTCTCATGTTTAAACTCTGATATTTATTTTAATACTAACTTTATCTCAAGTTCTGTGTGAAACCTGGAAGTACACTATCTAATAGTGTAACTTCTTTAATAATTAACTATATATGGAATTTGACATCAACAATATAAGCGTCCAGGGAGCACTATTTTAGAGGAAGAAAGACAAATCTTAACTTAAGGGAGAAAAAGCAAGAGTAAAGGAAAAGCAGGAGCTGTGAAGAAAAGTGGAAAAAAAAAAAAACAAAAAACCATCGTAACCACTGTTTAAGTTTCCATTTCCCCCAAGGTTGTTTTCTTTTCCAGTTTGAAGACGTTGCTTTATGTCTGGGCAGACTTGTGCTGAATAAACATTCTTCTCTCCAGAGAAGGGCCTTGTGTCAAATGGCATTGAGAAGAAATTGCCCTGCCTTTATGCTCAAGCTTTCCCAAAGCTCATGCATTGCTCAAAACTCAAATATTAGTGGAAATAAATGTGGAACCTAGAGAAAAGGGCAACTCAGGGCAACTTCACAGCAGTCTTGACCATTCACTAGCCTCGGGGCACATCCAGTGAACTGCAAGGCAGGACACAGGCTCTGAGCCAGTTGCTAGGGAGGCCCTAAGCTTTGCAGGGGCAATAGCCAGGTAAGTTTCCCAGCACTTTCCCAGCAGTTTAACCTCTATTTGTTAAAGGATCACTTATTTATTCAAAGATAATAACTGACTTTAAGTTCTATGCTAATAAAAGTCAAATCATTGCAATGGCTTTGAATAATGGCAGGGGTATTTTTAGTGAAACTGGAATGTGTTTTAAAAGCAATTTAATCCTCTGAATATAACCTTTCGTGTGTTTGATTCTCAGTAATTCTCAATTTTATCTTCCAAATATACATTTGAGGAACATGAACCATTGTCATTAGTAATAGTGACTTAATAAAGGAAATTATTTTTAAAGGGAGGTAATAGGTAGGGAGATGAGGAAGACACATGTAAAAGTATCTGAAATTTGAGCCATCAATGATTTGAAAACAAATTTTCAAATAATTTTGGAAATCACTGGCTTTATTTTTTGTGGTAAGCCTATCACAATTTTTCTATTATAGCTGGGACACCTAGAGAATATGTCTTCTCTCTAGATTGAGTTAATAAACAGTCCATTTTGATCTGTTTCCTCCTGTTACAAATAAGGCAGACAATATTAGAATTTTGGTGGAGAAAATAATTATAAAAGATTAATTGCTACAATGGTTAAGTGATGGAGGTAATAACAAGCTGAAGTAAAAGCAAAGCTTGATTTTTAATGAACGCTTTTTTTTAACATATGCCTGGACTTTTTTTTCTAAGATATTACAAACTAAAGGATTCACTCATAGTAATGCTGGTTAGAATCTCGAGGGAAACAGCTTCATCTATCTTCATTGGCTTCTGTAGAAGGCCACCTTGTTTTTTGGATAACATCAGTGTGAAGATAGTAAGTCAAGAAAAGGCCCTAAAGCCCAATGTGTGCCTACAACGGAGTAAAGCGTTTCATTCCACATTGAGAGACAATCCTTCAAAAGCAGCTAGCCTTATGAGAGAAGTTACAACTGTCTTAAGTTCATATTAATGTTTAAATTGCAGATTAATTTGCAGCAGGTTTTGATTAGAGAGGCATAACTCTGTGCACCTAAAAGCAGGATGCTGAAGAAATTTCTCTAAAGTACGGATCACAAAATTAGGAAGATTAGGGCAAAAGAGGTATATTATAACCAAGGCTGGTCCTATTTGAGTTTACAGGTTTGGAACATTAAGTATGATATTGAATAATCATGATTATTCTGTACTTTTTCCTGGATAATCATCAAGATTAGGGGATTCTCAGCTTGGTAATTCTAGAAATAAAATATTTTTAACACATGGGGCTTTAAAGTAAGTGGCCAGTAGATTGTATACATCATAATACAGGATTAGGAAGACTATGTAGTTAATTCAGAAAGAGATATCCCTTGCCTCAAACAATTATCAGCTAATCACATGAAAAAAATGCAAAGTATTCCCAAGAATAATAGCACTTATGGTGTGTTCAGAGCTCAGCAATTTCTGCATTCATCCTGTGTTCAATTTATGAAATCTTCAAACTAGTCAACTACTTGCGCTAGGCTTGGCAAATCTCCATCCATGATTACAGGAAATTTTTAAGGATATTAACAGGATCTCTGGCTCTCCCTACATCTGATTTGCTCAGCAAGTACCTCCATTTTGTCTTCTCACATGAAAGCTATTCCCAAGTCTTTCTTCCCAAAATCCTCAATTATCTCAGAACATTAGGCAATCTGTAATACTTTTACATCTGGGCATTTTGGGGCAAAGAGCCATAGGGCTGCTGTTGCTCTTTTTTGGAATTAGCTCACGAGCTTACATGATTTCGAATAGGAAAGAGCCCAGTGAACAGTTGCTACCTATTGACAAAGTCTAGTACCTACTTCAGAATTTGGGAAGTATTTGGCATAAAAAATCATTGTTTTAATTAATAAAACGCATTGTCTATATTAGTGGATGTGTGTGATCAATGTCACTTCTTTACACAACTTCAGAGAATCCCATTAATGTTATATGCTCCCAGGAATGCCATTCACACGGAAACTGATATAAGTGTGCCCGTGGGGTTGGACAATGAGATGGTATTGCCTGTTACCTTTGGCCATCTAGTATTTATTTCTTTTTAAGGATTCAGGACTTAAACAACTTTTTGGAGGATAGCTAGGACTTGGGATAAAAAAAAGGAAGGGTGAGGTATTAGAGTGTTGTGGGCCTGGTGAAATCAGACAGAATTTAATTCAGGTCCCTACTTTAGATTCAAAAGTTCCTTGACTTTGGGCCAATTATTTGTAAAATGTAATATAAAATGTTGTGAAACAGCCTAGAACAAAACAAATTAAGTAAATGATAACTATGGTAGCTATTATTATTTGTTTCCAAAATTGGAGGGAGAGTTTAAGTCAAGATGCAGAGTTGGAAATTAATGCAATGTGACTGAGGAAAGCAACTTGTCTATACATCAATAAAATAGATGATAGGTGGGTAAAAAGGCAAGAAAGTTATTAAGGCTAGACTATGGCTGCCTTTATGTTCCCGAGTGACAAGTTCAGAGTTTATCCTCCTGTAAAGGTACGAAACATTGGTAGGTTTAGAATGCTTCAATGTTGTGACAAAAAATAGTGATTTTAGAATGCGATTTTAGTACTGATATGGGGAGAATCCATTTCATTGACCATAACATACAAATTCCAAAATAACTTCATTCACAGAAATTAATGAGTTGCTGTCTTTCTATTCCCTCCCACTTGGTCTTTCTGGCCTATCTAATTAAATAAATAAGTCAACAACAAAAATTTGCCATAACACTAGTTAACACTTAGCTAATGTAGTCAAATTGATTTATTCAATTAAACAAATAAGTCTACTTATTTTTTATACCAAGTTCATGTAGATTGACCAATCATTTTAGTCAAACCAGTTGATCTGGTTGTATAAACACAATCATTACCTATAATATAAAAGAAAAAGTTATTTTGAACATTCTTCTCAGGAAAGTTAGTGTCAAACATATAAAACCTAGTTTTAGGAAGAAGCAGGAAGTAACAGTAGTAGCTTCACTAACACATTAAGACTAGTGTCATGGTATATTCAGTAGAGCAATTATATTTAAGGATAATTAAATATAAGCAGCTACTGAGGAAAGTACAATGGAGGAAGTATACACTGAAATGTTAGTACAAAAATGCATTCTTTGCTCCCATTCTTTCAATCAAAGCATATAGCTTAAGCTTCAAATTCAAAGACTAGCTCAGACCCCAACTAGTCCCCCTTGAGGTCCAGGATAAGATTTCTAATAAACTTGTAAATCTCTGCTCTGTTGTTTAGGGGACTTAGTATTGACAGTTCTTTCTTTCCTTTCCTAAACAGTAACTGAGTTTCAGATGAGATTTTAAAATTAAAATAAAAAAGAAATGAGCTTGCCTGCCTGTGGTAGCGTACACTCCAGCTAATCTAAATGCCATAATTATGCATGGTGCTGATAGATTTGTCTCTGGGCTGGTGTTCAGGATCCAGATGAACTGTTGCAGTTGCTGCTTTATCATCACAAATGTTCTGCACCTCTTAGCAATTCTCAGGCCTACACATGATGTTGGAATTTGAAGAGGCACCATAGCCATATATCCCATTGAGATGTGTTGGGGTAAGTGCCAGTTCATCTCTTTCCATTTATAGGTTTAGGGGGAAAAAGTGTATATGTGTGGGGCGTCCTACAGGGATCATGTTTCAACCAGCTGTTTGCCACAAAGCCATTCCCACTGGAAAGGAACGCTAGTGTCGTTAATTAGTGTGGAGTCAAAGAGGCTAAAACCACTGATTCAGTACTGAGCTCTTTACCTGTCTACTGCCTACAACTTATATCCTGTTTTCCTATTCATCCTGCAAATGGGGGCTTTTGGTCACAAGGGGACAACAAATGAGACAATATAAGCTTCATTTAACTTCATCTCTGAATTGGCCACATTTGTAACTGTCTTCTTTACCTTACAAGGTTATCAGAAAGCACTTTGAAATTTATGAACCACCTATAAATGTAAGACACTTAAAATTGTCATTAATATTACTGAATGTCACCTCAGCAATTGATATTTAATAATAATAAAATAAGGGTAAATACATTCATCCATAGTTCATGACAGAAGATAAGGTTAAGGGACAACAATGACTCCAAACTCATCCTGCTGAAAGCAGAGCAAGATTGTCATTTCCATACATGAAATACATTCCTTACAATTGCTTCCCACCTATCTCATTCCAGTTAAATCATTTGGAAGCCGGAAATATTTTAAAATAAGATTGCCTAAGAATAGTTACCAGCAAGCTAAATGTCTATAATTTGTGTGCGTAAGATAAATTGACAATAATTCTATAAAGAAATCAAAACGGCTTTTTTATTAATAAAAAGAAAAATGGCTGGATTTAATTTTAATTTTATTTATGTTTTGAATACATAGCATATGCAGATGGTTCGAAATATAAAGGTATATAGTGAAGTTTAAATCTTCCTTCTGCCTGGCCACGCCACCCTTTCCTTATACACCACAGCTCCTCAGCCATCTACTCCCGCTCTTCAGAGGACACCACTGTTACCAATTGCACATGTATCCATCTAGAAATATTTCACATGTATACAAACATTTATATATGCATATGTATGTTTTAAACTCAAAATAGCATGGTACGCATACTATTTGGGACCTTTTTCATTAAACAGTAAATCTTGGAAATATTTTCATATCTAATGTACAGATTTACCCAATTCTTTTAAACAGCAGTGTCATAATATGTCATTATATGAAATAACAGCAATTGTAACAAGTCTCCTGCTGATGGAAATTTAGATTGTTTCCAATATTTTCTTAATACAAATAGTAGCAAACTGCAACAAAATTGACCATCTGATATAACTGGATTTTAAATTCAAACATATAAATTTTGTTTAAAGTATATTCCTTATGTTTCTCATAATATTTAAAAATCAGATTATTAAGAGTAACTGTAGTATTTATGATATGAAGACTAGATATTATATTAGTATGTCTGAATTATGCCAAAATAAATTTAGTTAAGACAAAAATGTTCAATTTCATAAGGACAATACATGTTGTATGTCAGCTAGAATAATGTGTTGGAAAAATGAAAACAATTAATTCACTAAAATTTTCCTACTTCAGGCAGTTCAGGTATTAGGAAAAGAAAGCTAATGTGCTATAATGCTCTTTCCTAAGTACATTTCTGGTGCATTTACTTATTATCAACAACTATTTTGGGAATCTCTCTAAATTTGTGTATTTCCCTAACCTTATCTGTCCTGTGATCAACTTTTATTTCTCTCTTTCTCTTTTAAATATTCTGCAAATAGTATGAGATCTTCTCTCATGTTGGCAGGGAATCACTAAGCTAGTCAATTAATGGTGGTTTAATCATTATAGCACAATCCTATGCTATTCCTCCTGTGAATTATAAAGAAGTATAAAATATTTCAATCCAGTTGGATACTTGAAGTAAGACATAAATACAGAATCAGTTAAAAGGAATTCAGGATATAAACAATAGTTTGATATAAGGTTTGTTTTACGATAGCAATACACATGACATACGTATCTGCATGCCAAGACCTCTCATTTCTTTCTTCTAGGTTCCTCTCAGATTTGTCCTCTCATTTAAAAAAAAAAATCCCCAAACTCCACCCTGGTGTGACTGCGCACCACCACCCACCCCCCAACACTGTAGCTTTGTTACTTCAACCTGTTAGTTTTTTGTTCTTCTCTCAGCCCATTCCACATATGAAGCCAATCATTGTTAGACAGCACTTCCATTGAGTCATTTTTTTATTCCAAGATCTACAATGACACTCTAGCCTAGCACATCATGTCCAAATTCTTCTGCCTGTTACTCAGAGTCCTCTAGAATTCAACCCTATTCTATCTATCTAGTTTCATTTCCAATTCATGATGCTCACACAACCCCTTCTCACCAGACTCATTTTTTTTTTTGTGAGCACATTATGCTTGAGAAGTTCTACTATTGTGCCTTGGTTTATGTTGTTAATCTTTCCTGAGAATCTTTCGAAAATCATTTTGAAAATCTTCTGAGAATCTTTTCTTCTTTACTCTCTGCCTTTTCAAATCTTCTCCATCCCTTAAGTTTCATGTGGAGATCAATTCTCTTCAAAAAACTTTCCCCAAACCTTTCAGCCAATAATGACCTCTCCTTTCTCCATTTCTTTACCACTATATGTAGCCTTATAGCTCAAATGCTATATTCTATGTTCTATTCTCTATTATATTGTGCTAGTCCTGTGTTTATAGTCCTAGATTATAAATTGAGGGCAAAGATAAAGACTTTACTTTCTTTCCCTTTAGTAGCTAGCACAAGACTTGGTGTACAAAAGATGCTTACTTGGTATTTTTGATCAATTATCCTAATGAAGGTATCATTACTTTATTACATTGTTTTGGAGGTTGCAGTGGAGAGTGGGGGATAATTTAGAGGTTTAGAAGATTTATGTCACTAAAAATGTCCATTAGGTAATGTTTCATTCAGAACACTGTTACAAAGCATATATGAGTATTTAATATTTCTCAATTATATTTTTTAAAAATATATTTCCTTATACTTACAAATTTATAAAAACAACCCCAAATAGTCCATTTGTTTCATCTTGTTGGAAAATGTAGCTGTCAAAATGGCCTATTTACAGTGAATCAATGGTGCTCTAAATGTGCTGGGAAATACATTGTATGGATAGAATAAACACCCAAGTAGGAACACTGTCTAATAAATGTTTACACACCATCAAGTCTACAAACATTAAATATCATACGTGATAGAATCTTTCTCATCTCATAATTTATCTCAATTTTTCCATTACTTTCTTTCATTTTCTCTTCTAGCTTTACTCACAGACAAGCCTCCCAAGCCATTGTTCCCCATGGAGAATCAGCCAAGTGTTATAGATGTCCAGCTGGGTAAGTCCCCTTCTGGGCATAATAGATCCTAAGGTTGCTCTCTGTTAACAGATGGGGAAAATTGCATGAACCAGGAAAGGTTTATTGCCACTGTTATTACATGCAAATTAATTTGCGTTTTGCTCATTTATAACCCTGGAGTTCAGTGCAATAGCGGTTTAAGGAAATGAGTTTGTTTTGCATCAAAGAATGGTAATATTAATTAGTTACACTGGGTACTAAGTGTGCTATATGACAGTTTTTTAACTCTATGAATGACAGACGGATGGGTGTCTTGCATTGGTGATTGGTATAGAAAACTTTTCATACATGTCAGCCAAAATTTTTGGACAGCATTAACTCCTGGAGACCAAGCACTTCTTAAAATAAAACACAGCCCTTTGATTTAACCTTTAAAATGATTCGATAATATTATTTTCAATGGCACAATCCAGGGCCATTTAAAACTTGTTTTTAGGTTGGGATCCTGAACATTTGTGAATCATATGATGTTGGGAAAAGTGACATGTTGATTTATGAGTATTACTGTGCTTTTACATACTCAAATAAGGACACAAGGTGTTACACCTCCTTTTAGAGCTCCTACTGGTAATCCTTGTAATTTTAAGTGCTGTAAGCTAAAAACTCAGAGGCCTGCTAGGATTTCTTTCAAATTGTGGCCTTAATTTAAATCATGTCACCTAAAAATTTCCAAAATTTCGTCTGTCTTAGATTTCATTGTAGTATTCTAAATTTCTTCAATTATATACAAAAGAACCACAAGACAACTGAGTAAATATGCTTGAAATGTATTGGGCTTATACTGAGTATATGATTTATTGATAATTTGTGACCATAGTAATCTCTATCAGTTACATAGCCAGGTAGATAAATTGATCCCAATATTTCACTCTCTTAGAAAAGTTTTTGTTTTTGTTTAATTTTTAATTATTGTGAGTACCCAGTAGGTGTGTAAATTTATGGAGTATGTGAAATATTTTGATGCAGATATACAATGTATAATAATCACATCAGGGTAAATGGGGTATCCATCACCTCAAATATTTATTCTTCCTTTGTGTTATAAACAGTCCGGTTACAATATTTTAGTTATTTTAAGATGTACGATAAATTATTGCTGACTGTAGTCACCCTGTTGTGCTATCAAATACTAGATTTTGTTCATTCTGTCTAGCTATGCCTATTAACCATTCCTACTTCCACCACACACAATACCCTTCCTAGCCTCTGGTAACTATTGTTCTACTCTCTATCTCCATGAGTTCAATTGTTTCAATTTTTTAGATCCCCAAAATAAGTGAGAACATGTGAAATTTGTCTTCCTGTTCACGGTTCATTTCACTTAATGTAATGGCATCCAGTTTCACCCATGCTGTTGCAAATCACTGGATTTCATTCTTTCTTATGATTGAATAGTACTCCATTGTGTATATGTACCACATTTTCTTTATCCATTTGTCTGTTGATGGACGCTTAGGTTGCTTCCAAATCTTGGCTATTGTGAATAGTGCTATAATAAACATTGGAGTACAGATATCTCTTTGATATACTGATTTCCTTTCTTCTGGGTATATGCCTAGCAGTGGGATTGCTGAATCGTATGGTAGCTCTAATTTTAGTTTATTGAGGAACCTCCAAACCATTCTCTGTGTTGGTTGTACTAATTTATATTCCCACTAACAGTGCAAATTTGGGTTCCCTTTGCTCTATGTCCTCTCCAGCATTTGTTATTACCTCTCTTTTGGATGAAAAACATTATAACTCGGGTGAGATGATATGTCCTTGTAGTTTTTGCAAGTTTTGACTCAACTTTACAATTCAATTGGGATTGTTGGAAGCTTATTTATATCTTGAAAATAAGAGAGAAAATTATATTCCTAATGTTGTTCATTTTTCTGAAATAAAATATAGCACTATGCAGCCTAGAAATGTGCATACCAAAGTTAAGCATTTTTAAACAAAACAAAAAGAAAGTAATAAGCATGTTGTCAAGAGTGAACTGTGGAAATGGTGAATATTTAGTAAATAATGAAGTATTAGACTGTGGCTCTTCTTATGTCCCCTATATTATTTTGCAGTCATTATATTTTGTTAGAGACAAATCTAGATATGCTGACATTCTTACTGACTGCATGATATGGTTTACTCATATCTCTCTACCTCAAACTGGGATAAAAATATTCCAAGGGAAGTTTGTAGTTCCAGGGGTTACATGGAGCCATAGTTGATCTTCTATCATTAATTTACATGGAAATTCAAGTGGATAAATTGTGTGTGTATGTTTTTGTATGAAAACACACACACACACACACACACATATATGTGTGTGTGTATATATATATATATATATATATATATATATATAAAGTAGTAGAAAGCAACATTTGCATAATGAAATGTATATGATAAAATTCACAAATAAAATATGACTAAATTTTATGTTTGTGGCTCCTGGAGGAATATCGTTTTTACTCTCCTCTACTATTAGGCACATTTCAACAGCAAAGTTTGAAAGGTACTGATCCAAAGTAAGGAGAAGGACCCTTATAGAAGATACATTCCATTCAGATTCACTGTGTGCAACACCTGTATGTACTTTTCAGGATATCTACAAGATGTGTGCTATGTATAAACCTGTATTCTAATGTAGATATATATGCCAAAATACCCTACCAATTACTACCATACTATAAGATTACTAAAATAATTTACTTCCGATTTACAATTGATGTAAGGCTGAACTTGTTGGGTTTTAGTTTGTAACACAATTGGAAATAACTTTATTGACAGGAAGATGGAGACCTGCTTATTTTTCATCCCAGAAAGTCTGTTACTCTGAGATGTTAAACAACAATATAATTCAGAGAAAGAAAAACAAAATCAATCAAACCAGATCTTTGGCATTTCAAGGAGCACACGACTGATTAATTTTAAGTGATTTTAACTCTTCCATTGATTTATTTAGCACTATTTATTCACAATTGGAAATCATTTTGTAAGTTGCTCTTATACCTCAATAGTCAGGTGATATTACAAGCATTATAAATGTCAAAGAGCTCCTCAGTGTCAGCAGTAGGTCTGCAGTGAGAATCATGAGACATTAGAAAATGCCAGGTGTGAAAAAGAGAGAGAAAGATAACTGACACTATTGGATATCTCTGTCTGTGTCTGGAAAACTTTCAGAATTCAGTAAGGTAATAAAAACTTCTAGACATTGTCTTCTTTCAGTTTCTGAAGTTTATCAAACACATTCAGCTCTGGACATCCTTAAGCTAGAACTAAAATTAGAACAGCCAAAAAATACAAAAATCCAATCCATATGGCTAAATACCCAAATTCCATTCCTTAAAATTTTAGAGGACATTGTGTTAGATTAAATCTGGCCATAGATTTTTGGCTACTCCCAATATCTAAACTTAATTTTTCATTCCTCTTCCATTGATTCTGGGTTGGCCTTTGGGACATACTTGACCAATAGAGTGTGGCAAAAGTGATATTCTGAAATTTTAGAGGCTGGATCAAAAGAAACCTGTAACTTCAGTTCCAGTCTTTTGGTGAAATCTGAAACCACCATGCTGCTCGAAATTTAAGCCATGTAGACAGGCACTAGAGGATGAGATACGATGTGGTAGGAGAGAGAGGTCAATTAGCACCAAGGCACCAATATAAGTGAAGAAGACATCTTGGAAGTGGATCCTCCAGCCCCAGCTTCCCTGGCTTCCGCCATGTAGATCAGAGACAAACTACTGAGCTGAACTCTTCTCAAATTTATGACCCCAAAATTCATGAACAAAATATGGTGGTTGTTATTGGCCATTAAGTTAGGGATAATTTGTTGAGTAATAGTAGATAACCTGAACAAACATTAATTCGTTTATCTAGAGCATTATTAATTTTATTTTTTCCCATGAACAAGAATTTCATGCAGCCATTTTATGCAAAATGAGACACGTTTTAGGGAATACTTGAGTATTGGGTTCAAGGTAGTTTTAGAAAACATGGCCTGGAATAATTGTTTATGTGTTTGAGGGTTACACTCTGTTCTCAGTTCTGAATATTTCTAAAAGGAATACAGTAAATGAAAAATTTCAATAGAAATAAATACTTTTCATGCATGCAGTTGGCATCAGTACAGATATTTTGTTGTGTCTCTAGAGGAAAATAAACATCTTGACTTTTTCTCTCCTATAGTGTAAGCCATTAGTCATCTACAAAGTTCTAGAAATTTACATACGTTTTTGCTGACTTAGTGATGACAGTTTGGTTGTTGCTAAATTATGTTCACAATGTAATGCTGAAAGAAGATTAATCTTCACCAAATAACCACATATTTTGAGATGGTAAACACATTCTTAACAAAATAATCTAAAAACTATTGCTCTCACAAAGCAAGTCTATGCAACTAAAGTTCCCTGTGGTATATAAGATATATAAAAGATAAAACAATGTACAACACACACATTAAAAATTCCAATTTGGTCTTGTTATCCCTTATTTTTTTCTCTCTCTGAAGGTAAATTTAGCTTTAAATTCAAGAAATACACCTTGACTATACCAAGCCTAATTCTTTTCTCAGCAGTTGAAGAAAATATATTTTCAATAATTTTTCTAAGTAAAACAACACTGTATTACAATATATAAACTTATTTTTCACCTTTAGTACCAATGTATTAAAATATTATAAGGTCATGTGCCCAATTTGATACATATTCATGCTAGATAGACCCTTTTTCATACACTGCGTTTTATCATAAAAGACTTAAGTGCATGCTTTACAAAGTGTAACATACTCCTAGAAGCTTTGAAAATGTCATGAACAAATTTGCATGAAATATTTGAGATCTTCCATCTAATTTTAATTAAAGGTGAGTTTGAAAATGTGTCCTGTTCTTCTGAATGATGATGATAATTTTTCTCCTCTCCACTTTCCTCCCCTCCCCTCCCCTCCCCTCTCCTCTT
>NW_016108027.1:578183-589620 GCF_001604975.1 Cebus imitator
TTTCACCCAGGCTGGAATGCAGTGCTGCGATCTCGGCTCACTGCAACCTCCACCTTCGAGGTTCAAGCGATTCTCCTGCCTTAGTCTCCTGAGTAGCTGGGATCACAGGCACATGCCACCATGCCCAGCTAATTTTTCTATTTTTAGTAGAGATGGCATTTTGCTATGTTGGCCAGGTTGGTCTCAAACTCCTGACCTCAGGTGATCTGCCCGCCTTGGCCACCCATGCCTGGATGATAATTTTCTTCGTGGAAGTTTCTTAAGACTTAAAATAAGCTAGACAGTATTACACAGAAAATGCATATAAACGTTTACTTTCTTTTTCTGTGTGAATCAAAAAGGAGACCTGAGGAGCCTACAGTAGATCAGAAAATCTCAGACAAGAGGCATAGTCCAAGCTAATTGGCTTACTTCAGATGTGTCAAAAAGCCAATAATCTTTAGACAAACCTGATCCAGTATAAAAGATTTTTCTTCTTTTATATTCTCATTCAGAATTTATTTTATTTTTACAGGCTATTCAAATCAAATTACATGACTGTGTTATGTGCTATTGGTTCAAATTGTCTCTGTGTGTATAAGAAGTGTTAATGTTCACCAGAAATTGATTTCTCTACCATATCAGTTTCTACTGAAAATTATATCAGATCCCCTAAGAGACAAGTGTAAGAGACTCTACAAGATAATATATTAAAATATAACATTTAATTCAACACTCAGGACTAGAAGGCAAACAAATAACTAATTTAATCCTAAATTAGGAAATTAGCTATTCAACCAAATCTATGTTGTTTATAAACCTTTATTTACCTGAAAGCATTTATTGAGTTCTTACTGGATGCCAGTATATTAGACCCTGAAGATATAGAGGTGAATTAAATGATTTTCTTGGCCTTAAAGAGTTCTCAATCTAGTGGGGAAACAGATGTGTATAAGTAGAATTGCATCACAGTATGAGAACTGCAAAAAGACAGGGAAAGGGGAATGTTTTTTTCTTTTTGTGATAGGACCTCTTATATTAAAGTTTCTATGTGCTTAGGCTTTCACTCATTATAATGACAAAACTGTAACTTCAACATAATTATTACATTTATCTGAAAATAATTAAAAATTACTAAGAATAGAACCTTTTGAAATCATAAATTGTCCGCCATTTGCTTTAATGTGGCAAATACTAAAAATATAAATTTTTGATACCCTTGAATCAATCCAGTTTAACAAAATGAGTCAATTCCTTCTAAAGTTGACATAAAATGAACAATCCACAGCAAGTCACCAGCTGAGCTAAATGCCAAACCAGAATTATTGTTAATACAAATAGTAATACATGATTATTTCATTAGCTGGATCATAACTTGATATATACATTGTGTGTATAATGGTGGAAGCAAGGGGTTTCTTTTAATTCTTTATATCATATTCTTACCCTCTTAGTTTCAAATAACTCCTTAAAAACTTTTATATAATCTTGAATAAGTGAACACTGTGAAGAGTTTGGATAATAAGAAGGAGGATATTATGAACTTACTCAGCTTTCTTGGCATACATAACTGGAGCTAGTTCACAGCAGCGTTTCCTCATCCTTGTAGACATTCTAGGGTTAGTGAGTTGTTTCCAAAAGACCTATTTATTCAGGATAACACGCACAAGATTAGCATGGGCTGCCCCAAGCTGAAAACCATTCTATTGCCCAGATTATACAACATGTGCGTTATTTACAACTTTGGAAAATCTAAGCCAAGCCTTTTCCTTAAGAGTTGGCTACAGTATTAATGAGTAAGACTGAAACTGGCTCCCTTACTTTGTCTTAAATTTTTATAACAGCTGTGCATGTTTTGAGATTTTGGAGAATGAAATGGGAAAAATGTTAACAGTTTACTAAAGAGTATCTGGTTATAATCTAATAATGTGATTATGAACATCTCTTAAATAGCATGATTGTTAACCAGTCCTCTTTCTCTGTGCATACATTGGTATTTGGGGGCATTGCTTAAGCTTATGTCTCATTGAGATACTATTATAAGCTTGATTGTGTTTCATCATATTTTTAAAAAGCCAAAACCATGATTTCATATATTTGGAACCAAAATTATTTGAGAATTTACTAGATACTAGGCACTACAATGGGCATTTGTACATATACTGTCTTATACCTCGTAAGAGCTCAAAGTAGTAGTAAGTATTGTTGAAATATTTTGCATATGAGAAAATGTGTAGCCACAGACAGTTGAAATAGCTTACATGATGTTACATAATTAGTAAGTGACAAAGAAGGGATTTCAACCAGATCTGTTTCACTCCAAAATATTTTCTTTTTATTATAGCACACTGGGTATGGTAACATTATCTAGACCCCAAACTCTATCCTAGGACAAAACTATCAGTTTAATAAGTACAGCTAAATAATATTAACAACTATAGTAATTATTATTTAATAATAGCTCTATTATAAATAATATAATTATTCTACTTAGTATTATAATTTAATGACATTTCTAGTACTGCTAAGAATCATAATTATTATTATAATAATGTTTCCTCAGTAGAATAGTACTACTAATTATTATTATTTGTACGAGTAGTATCAGTAGTAGTGGTAGTGGAGCTGTCATTTCTTGATTGCTTACAAGGTCCTTTATACTATATTAAATACTTTATATAGATTATTTTATTTAATCCTCCCAACAACTCTGTGATAAACCCAACTACTTGCCTCATTTTTACAGTTTTATTATTATATTTGTCATATACTATACAATTGGTGATTTAAAACATCTATTTTAATGATTGTTAGTATATTCATGAAGTTATGCAAGCATCACCACAATTTCAGAACATTTTCAACACCTCAGAAAAAAACTATGTAACCATTGACATTCATTCCTCTGTCCCTCATCCTCACCCCATCCTCAGATTTCGGTAGTCATTAATCAACTATCTGTAACTATAGATTTGCCTATTCTGAATATTTAATACAAATAAAATATACAACATGTGGTCTTTTGTAATTGGCTTCTTACATTTAACATATGGTTATCAAGGTTCAATCATCGTTATTGCATGTGTAAGTACTTCATTGCTTTTTATCGCCAAATAATAATCTACCACATTTTATTTATTCATTCATTAGTTGAGGGATATTTGGATCATTCGTACTCTGTGTCTTTTATGAACAATGTTGCTGTGGGCATCTATGTACAAATTTATGTGTAGACATATGTTTTCATTTCTCTTGTGTATACCTAGGAGTAGAATTGCTAGATCATTTGGTCATTCTATGTTTAACCTTTTGAAGAATTACCAGGCTGCTTTCCAAAGTGACGGTACCATTTTACATTCCTACAAGCAATGCAGAAGAGTTCCTATTTCTTTATATTTTTAAAGGACTTGTTATTTTTTTAACATTATTCTAATATGTATGTAGTACTATTATGGTTGAAACTGGATTTTTAAATTTATATTTCTCTAATGATTAATTTTATTGAGGATCTTTTCATGTGCTTGTTGACCATTTGTGTCTTCGAAGAAATGTCCATGACTCATTTTTTAAATGAGGAAAATGGGCTCAAAGAAGTTATAAAACTTATCCAAGCTAGTAAGCAGCTTAAAAGTAGTGAAGCTAAAGTTGTCACTCTTAAATCTTAGCCATAAAGTCTATTAATATTAGTACTGTTGTTTACATGGTCCTATTGCACTTGGGACTTACTTCTGCCCTTTCTTAAAATAGATTTTTGGACAGAAGGTGAGTGATCATATATGTAGAAGTTAAAAGGGTATCTAGTGTGGTTTGATTCAGTGAGAAAATAGAAATTATTAAGAGAGCATTGCTTTAACTTTAAATCTTTGCAACTCAGGCAACAAGTCCCTTTTAAATAGCAAACTAATTTGTAAGAAGTAGATATGCCTGAAAACTGGCTGTGAAGCACAAGACAGTATAGGAGTTTCCTGGAGGGATTTACAGTATACTTAAATGGCCAAAAAAATGTATGTAATCCAGCATCTGAACAGAAATTAAGAAATTCATCTGTATCATTAAAGGATAGGAAGGATAGATTAGAGACTTAAAAATAAGTTGGAGAACTCTCCACTGTTTGAATTTATTAGGAATATGTGTCAACTGAGTGCAATATTCCCCAAAAGCATATGATGTCTGTGTTTATATCAATACCATCAGCTTTGCAGCACTTCTCAGCAGTTTCATGTTCTTACCCATCTTATTCAGTGTATCTTATTCAGTGGATTCTTGCTAATGATCTGGAAAGAAAAAAAAGCTACAAATTTTGACTCTATCTAAAATGCCACATGAACTGGAAAAAAAAAGAATTATGTAAGAACTCCTCTTTCAATTCAAATATTTTATATAATTTTATGTAAGTAAAGGCAGATTTTATAGGCAGACTTGTAGAAAATTGTGGAAACAATTATCTAGCTTATTTATAATTAAAGTAGAAGGGTATTCTCAGAAGTAAGGTAGAGAGTAGCTTTGTATCATATAGATAATTCCATTAATTGTACTCTACATTTCATTTAAATAAATTTGGCTTAAACTTTGGAAGATGTTTTACTCCTTTAGTAATAGCTCTTTCCAAAAATTACTTAGATATATCAGGAGTGGGATATAAATATTTGGTCCTTTTTTGGGTGGTCAGGGTCTCACTCTGTCACCCAGACTAGAGTGCAGTATCATGATTCAGGCTCACTGAAGCCTCAAACTCTTGGGCTTAAATGATCCTCCTGTCATGGCTTTCTAAGTAGCTGGCACTACAGGGACACATCACTATGCCTGGAGAAGTATTTTTTAACATTTTTTGTTGAGACAGGGTCTACACAGAATAAGGACAAGACAAGAGATGTGGAAAAAAATACTTAGAGATCTGTGAAACTACAACTAGTAGTTTATGGTCAAGGCAGTAACTTAGAGTTTGGAAGTTTAGATGTTGCAGAAGCCCCGGCAAGGTGGTATGCAAAAAGGTCAGGTCAGAGGAAACACTGATCTTTGGTTTCTAGCAAGGTGGAAAAGTCAAAGGCTGAAAGCCATCATGAAACAGGCAAGAAATGGATACTGAAAGATCAAAGACAGTGGTACTAAACCTCTAAGAGTTGGCTCTTGATCCCCACAAGAGAAAGGTATTGTCACTGTGGTCATAGCCACTGAAAAGTAAAGTTTAAAAGAACTGGGTCTTAGAGTGATGCAAAAGAAGACACACCTGGCAATGAAGATCAGTTAAAGAAAGTCCTTCTGCTGAAAAAAGAAACTACTTCAAAAAGAGTAGAAGGTAAACTTGACTTTATACCAGTTCTGATAAAAAGTGTACTCTTTGCCAATATCTGAATTTCAAAAATTGAATTAATAGTATATGCATCAGGTTGACAAAAAAGGTTTGATTTTGTTTACAAATGCAATATTAACCTAGGAGGAGAGCTTATGTATACTGAAATTTGGTGTATATTTTTAAGATACTTATTTTTCAAGAGCAGGAGGAGTTCTGACTCACTGAGAACCTGTATCAATGTCATTTATTTTCCTTAGATGTGAAGATGTTGATTGTACACCTATTACTATAATGATGATTTTATATTTGTTGTCAAATTGTTTGATAAAATTTTAGTGAGATGACAATCATGGTGTATCTCAAGGCTGATTGTTGGCAAAAGAACAAAAAGAATGTGAACATGTGATGGAGTGGAGGTCTACAACAAAGTAAAGGAAAAATTTTTTGAAGGTATAATTTGAAAACTCCTGTAAATCCAAAATAAAATTCTTGGCACTACTCTCCGCCACAACCACCTGAATGGACTCCTCCTCTCTGCCAGAACATTCCAATGTTAACCTGAAAAACTGGTTCAGGCCATGACAGGAAGAGAGGCTTGGACATGTCTCATTTATGCCCTACTCCCTTTTGGAATTCAGGAAAAGTTGACCAGCATTTGACATTAACACAGACCTTAAGTCTGATAAGAAACATACAATCTATTCTCTGTGAAGCCTGCTTCCTGGAGGCTTCATCTATATGATAAAACTTTGATCTCCATAACCCCTTATTGCAACCCACACATTTTTCAATTGATAATAACTTTCAACCAATTAACAATCAGAACACTTTAAAAGTCTACCTATAAGCTGGAAGCACCCTGCTTCAAGTTATTCCATCATTCCAGACCAAACCAATGTATATTTTACATGATTGATGTCTTATGTCTTCCTAAAATGTATAAAACTAGGCTGTGCCCTAATCACCTTGAGTACATGTTCTTAGGATTTCCTCAGGGCTGTGTCACAGTCCATGGGTCACATATATTTGGCTCAGAATAAACATCGTCAACTATTTTACACAGCTTGATTCTTTTTGTTGACACTCCCTTAGCTCAATTATGAGAAAATGAAAGGTCTTTAGAAAGAAAAAAAATCATGCTAACTCTACATAAGATAATTAAGGAAGGCGGAAGGTTGACTTTGACAATAGTACCTCATATTTATGCAGTATATCTTTTCAAGGCATTCAAATCATATTTTCAGACATCATTTAATTAATTTCTTTAATAGTTCTGTAAAGTAGGATGAGTGTAAGATATAATTAACCATTGACCCATACAGCAATTAAGGTTTTTGTGGCACCCACAGGCAGTTTAACTGAGCATACTAGTGAGGAATCAGCTAGATCAGTAGTGAATAAATGATTATTAGCCTGATCATTGTTAGTCAGCTCAGAATTTCTAAAACTCTGCTATTACATATGTACACATATGACTGCTATTATATATATGTAAATATATACAAATTTGTAGCAGGGATGATTTATATACTCACTTCTGTCTGTGTTTCCACTTCCTTTTTCTGTCAAATAGTTTGCTTATTAATCTAATAATAGCTGTTCTCATGAGTGACCACTTTGTATATAAAGTAGCTCTTAAACTTTACAGATTGCTATTCTGCTTGCATTTACTTTTTGGTTCTCAATGTTGATTCCTGTGATTTTAGTTTTTATATTATTTTGATGTACAAAGAACTTTTAAAAATACACTTATGGGGTAAATATGACATTTCAAACCATACAATGTATAATGATCAGATCAAGGCAATTAGCCAGGGAAATGCAAATCAAAATCAAAGCAAAGTATCATGTCATTCCAGTTAGGATAGCTATTATTAATGGGAAAAAAATAACAAATGCTGGTGAGGATTAGAAGACACTACTACAAACAATTATAAAAACTGAATAACTTTGTTAACAAATTGGAAAACCTAGAGGAAAAGGATAAATTCCTAGATACATACAACCTACCAAGATTGAACCAGAAAGATATAGAAAACTTGAACAGATGAATAATGAGTAAAGTTATTAAATCAGTAATAAAACCACCCAACAAAGAAGATCCCAGGACCAGATGGCTTTACTGGATAATTCTACTAAGGAGTAATTGACGATATTAATAATAAATGTTAATTAAATGCATTTACAATAATTAAAGAAGAATTAATTCCAATTTTTCTTAAATTCTTCCAGAAAATTGAAGAGGAGGGAATGCTTCCAATCTCATTCAACATTACCTTAATACTAAGGCCAGATAAAAACACTAAAAGAAAAGAAAACTATGAGCTAATAACTCTGATCAATATAAATGCAAAAGTCTTCAACAAAATACTAGCAAACTGAATTAAACAGCACATTGAGATGATCATACATCATGGCCAAGTGAGATTTAACCCTGGAATGCAAGGAAGTTTCAACATATGAAAATCAGTCAATGTGATATACCACATTAGCAGAACAAAAGATAAAAATCTTTAGAACACATGGACATCTCAATAGATACAAACAAAGCATTTGACAAAATTCAACAACCTTTCATGATAAAAACACTCAGCAAAATGAAAGCCATATATGAAAATAGCCTACAGCTAACATTATATTTGATGATGAAAAACCAAAAGCTTTTCCTCTAAGATGAAGGACAAGGCAAGTATGCCTACTCTTGTCACTTTTCATCAACATAGTAATGGAAGTTCTTGCCAGGACAGTCAGTCAGGCAAGAAAAAGAGATAAAAGCATTCATATCAGAAATAAAGAAGTAAAAGCATCTCTGTTAATAAATGGCAAAATCTCATAGGTAGAAAATCCTACCAATTCCACTAAAAGTTAGAGCTAATAAACTTATCAAATTGCAGGATACAAAATCAATATATAAAGATCATATGCATCTTTATAGACTAAGAATAAATGACCCACAGATAAAACTGTGAAAACAATGCCATTTCTAATAGTGTGGAAAAGAATAAATAACAGCAATAAACTTAACTGAAAAGGTGAAAGATTTGTGTACTGAAATCTACAAAACATTGCTGAGATAAATTAAAGAAGGTACAAATAAATGAAAAGACACCTCACATTTTTGGATTAGAAGTCTTAGTATTATTAAAATGCCCATAATTACCCAAAGTGGTCTTCAAATATAAGACAATCCCTATGAAAATCCCAGTGACTCTTTTTGCAGAAGTAGATAAATCAATCCTAAAATTCATGTGGAAACACAAGGGTCCCCAAATAGACAAAACAATTTAAAGGAAAAACAACAAAGCTGAGGCCTCAAACTTCCTGACTTCAAAACATACTACAATGCTACAGTAACCAAAACAGTGTGGTACTACCATAAGGACAGATAAGTAGAAGAATGGAACAATATTAAAAACCCAGATATAAACCCACACATAATTGATTAAATGATCTTCAACAAATGTACCATGACTATACAATGAGAAAAGGAAAATCTCTTAAACCAGGGGGTTTCTGACCCCTGGGGCCACAGTGTAGTACCAGTCTGTGGCCTTTTGGGAACTGATCTGCAAAGCAGGAGGTGACTGGCAGGCAAGCAAGTGTTACTGCCTGAGCTCTGCCTCTTGTCAGATCTGTGGCACCTTAGATTCTCATAGGAGCATGACCCTATTACGAACTGTGCATGTGAGGGAATTAGCTTGCATGCTCCTTATGAGAATCTAACTGATGTCTGATGATCTGAGGTGGAACAGTTTCATCCTAAAACCATCCCCCCAACCCTGCCCCTGTCCATGGAAAAATTGTCTTCCATGAAACTGGTCTCTAGTTCCAAAGAGGTTGGGGAAAAAAATTATCATGGGAAAACTGAGTAACAATATGAAAAATAATGAAATTAGACCCCTTCTTTTATACCATACACAAAAAATCAACCAAAATGCACTAAATAATAAGACAGAAGTCCTGAAACTATACAACTACTAAAGGAAAACACGGGAAATTCATAACATTGTTTTTGGCAATGACCTTTTAGATGTGACACCAAAAGTATAGGCAACAGAAGCAAAAATAGACAAGTGGGACTGCAGAAAACTAAACAGCTTCTATGCAGCCAAGGAAATAATGCAGCCAGAAAACTAAACAGCTTCTATGCAGCCAAGGAAATAATGCAGCCAAGCAGAATGAAAAGACAACCTACAGAATGGGAGAAAATATTTGCAAATTATATATTTAACAAAAGGCTAATATGTAAAGTATCTGAGTAACTGCTACAACTCAATAACAACAAAAAGCCCCAGCAAAAATAAACTTATTAACTATAGATAAAAACCTTGAATAAACATTTCTCACAGAAGACATACAAGAAGTCTACAGGTATATGAGAAGATTAGTGATCAATATCACTAATCATCAGGGAAATAAAAGTAAAAAGCATAGTGACCTATAATACCTGTTAAGATGGCTATTATTATAAAAAGCAAGAGAGAGAGAGAGAGAGAGTAAGTGCTGGTAAGGATATGGCAAAATTGGAAAGCTTGTGCATGATTGGTGAGAATGTAAAATGTACAGCATCCATGGGAAACAGTATGGTGAACCTTTAAAAATTAAAAATGAAACTACCATATAATCCAGCAATCCCACTTCTGAGTATTTGTCAAGATGTGGAAACAATGTAAACATCCATCTACAGGTGAATGGATAAATAAAACCTGGTAGATACATACCATGGCATATCATTTACATTTGAAAAAGAAGAACATTAAAAAAATAAAAAAAAAATTAAAAAAAAAAGAACACCTGGTCATACATGACAACATGGATGAAACTTGAAGACATTATGCTTAGTGAAATAAGCTGGTCACAAAAAGACAAATACTGCATAATACTTCTTACATGAGGTAGCTAAAATAGTCAAACTCTTAGAAGCAAAATATAGAATGGTGGTTGCCAGGCACTGGTAGAAGTAGAAATGGGAAATTGCTCTTCAAAGGGTATAGAGTTATAGCCATGCAAGATGAAAAAGTTCTAGAGGTCTGCTGTACAATAATGGATATATAGATAACGATGCCATATACTTACAAATTTGTTAAGAGGGTAGACTTCATGTTATATGTTAGTTACTTCAATGAAAAAAAAAACAAATATACAAAACAGTTGGTGGGAAGTGTTCTAAAAGGGATTTGTTGACTCAGAAACCTAAGGCTTAAAGTATACTGTTCCCTCTACCTTGTCTTACATATTGTGCCAACAATGCTTAGAGATCTTCCTACTTAGACTCTTCTATATTATTGCTTCAAATTAGGATCCCATATTTTTGCTAGGACAAGTATGACAATAAATTCCAAATTGATCCCTTTGTCTCTTCTTTCTCATCTTTAATAAATTCTCATCACTATAACCAGAAAAAAATTCTATATTAAAATGTAAATCTTACATATCTCTCCTGATTCAATCTCTTATATAACTCTCCTTTATTTGCCTAAAGGAGAAGATGCTAATTATTTACCTTGATTATTGGTTGCCACCTACTTCTTCAGTCTCATCATTCTAGCTATGCCAAACTGTTTTATTTTTTCTCATGCAAGAAATCATATGCCTCCTCACTCCCAATCTCCTGGCAAAGGTTGTTGTATACCAATGTTGAGTTTATCATCACTTCTCGATACCTTTCCTGATCCCTGATCTGCAATCCCAGGAAGAAAATATGTTTCCTTTTTATGTCCCTGCTATACCTTATGAATTCTCCTGTCCCAGCATGTATACTTTTTAATTGTATCTTCATTTGTTGATGTGTCTGTATCTCTTACTAGACTGTAAAATTGATAGTTAGTGTTTTCTTCAGCATTTCTTTTCCAGCAATAAACACTGTGCCTGATGCTCAGTAAATGTGTGTTTTATGTATGTATGCACAGTCATATGTATGAACAAATGCACAGATATATGAATGAATAAAAAAACAAGTGAATAAATTTCTGTGATAACTAAATTTCAGATGTTTGGCAACATCCCTCACTACAGCCCTCCCATTAATTTCCTTATATTTTATGAATCCAACTTTACTTTAGAAAACAATCTTGTGATTGTATTTAGTGTCATCGGGAACCATAAAATCTTGGCCTTGTGTAATGGCTCATGCTAGTAATCCTAGTACTTTTTTTTTTTTTTTTT